>NC_089322.1:12489677-12499677 GCF_036669915.1 Pocillopora verrucosa | reverse complement strand
TTTAGTGACCCATTTGAGGCCATAGGGAGATTCAATTCTAGTTCGCCATTTTCCTAACCACATTGCTTCAGATTTGGACGTGTTCAGTTTAGCGCCAGATCCTTGTTCAAATTTTGATACGACTCGGAGAAGTGAAGAAAGAGATCTTTCGGATTTTAAGATGCAAGTAGCATCGTCAGCGTACTGGGATATTTTATATTGAAGGCCCCCTGCTCCGGGGAGCAGGAAACCTTCAATATCTTTACAATTACGGATTTGCGTTGATAATACTTCTGAAACTAGCACATAAAGGAGAGGAGATAATGGGCATCCTTGTCTCACCCCTCTTCTTAAGTGGACAGGGGGGGACAGGGAGCCATTAACAATGATTCTAGAGAAGGCTCTAGAATAAAATAGTTCGACCCACCCACAAAAGGAGGGGCCGAAACCAAATTTACGCAATACTCTCATCATGAATTCGTGGTCAACTCGGTCAAAAGCTTTTTCTTGATCTAAGGAAATGAGAATACCCGGTTCATTAGTTTTGTCAATCATGTCGAGGGCATCACGAAGTAAGGCCAAATTTGAGAAGATAGTGCGGCCGACCACGCCGCACGTTTGGTCTGAATGCACGATGGAGTTCATGACTTTTTTCAATCGTTCAGTGATGATTTTAGATGCTAACTTGTAGTCAGTGTTTAACAAGGAAATTGGGCGCCAATTTTTTGCGAGGCGTCGATCATCTTTTTTGTGGATGAGTCGTAGGAGGCCCTCGTACTGGCTATCCGCGAGGGAGCCAGCAAGAAAGGCCTCGTTCAAAACAGAAAGGAGAGATTCGCTCAAATCGTTCCAAAAACACGAGTAAAATTCTGTTGGGAGACCATCAGAACCGGGTGACTTGCCGGTCTGAAGGCCTTCCAATGCAGTAAGTAATTCTTTATTAGAAAAAGGGCCTTCACATAGATTGCGCTCATAATCAGTCAGTGAAAATTCGAGGCCGTCAATTATTTCAGTTTGAATTCGCATATCAAGAGGATCTTGGGTGAATAAATTCTTGTAAAAATTGGTTAAAATTCTTTCAAGATCATTTTGAGAATTTCTGAGAACACCGTTCTCGTCAAAAAAAGATTCAAAACTATTCATGTCAGCTCGTTTTTTCTCCAGACGGAAGAAATAGCGTGTTGGCTTCTCACCTTCTTCGAACCATTGTGCTCGGGAGCGGACTTTAGCTCCTTCGGCTTCTTTCGAGATCAGAGAGGACAATTGGCTTTCCAAATCGCTAATTACACCTGGGTTATTTAAGCGATTAGAATGTAAAGCGTTTTTAGCATGGGTTAGTTGCTTAGTAATTAGGATTCTTTTGGCATTTGCTGTTCTCTGTTTACGGATACAGTATGAAATACTTGTTTTGCGGATTTCAATTTTTAGAGCATCCCACCATTCGCGAAGGGAGGCGAATTCGGGGATTTTAAGCTTAAAGTTGTTAATCGATTTTGACATAATGTTTTTAAATTCTACATCTGAGAGTAAAGAGCTGTTGAACTTCCAAATTCCAGGACCGTGATTAGAAGGGTTGGTCGTTAGTTCAATTTTTACAAAGTCATGATCGGATAGGTCGTATACGCATGGAAGAATATTACATTTCGTTACTAGGGTTAAGCCTTTAGCGACGAGAAAGCGGTCAATTCTAGATGCCTGGGTATGGTCTTTATTAGACCAGGTGAAAGTTACTTTGCGCGGGTTGTTTTTGCGCCAAATGTCTGTAAGTGAGAAGTCAGCACAAAGGGATCGGAGAAGTTTTTGATCAGACAATAGGATGGCGGAACAATTTAATTTATCTAGGACATTGTCCACACAATTAAAGTCTCCCCCGATCACTAGGTCCCCTTGGGGGAGAAAGTAATTGTGCAGACAAGAGAAAAAACTTTTACGATCCGAAATAGTATTGGGAGAGTAAATGTTCACTAAATTTAGTTTAGAATTATAGTAGTCAATGAGTAAGCTCAATATTCTTCCTTCGGAATCGGTCAAAAAACGGATAATTTTGCCTGGAAAGTTTAGAGAAAAGAGGATGGCAACACCGGCAGACCTGCCAGTCCCGAAGGACCACAGACATTTGCCGCGCCAGAGTATTTCGAATTCCTCCGCTTGTTTTTTGCATGAGACATGTGTTTCTTGTAAAAGGATTATGTCACAGTTTGAATAATTTAATTCTTGAATAATTTTTCGACTTTTACTGGAGGACCCGAGTCCTCGCACATTTAGAGAAATTATTTTAAGCTTACTCATTGAATATAAATAAAAAATTAATATCTGTACCGCCTTCTCCTAGGTTTAACTCTCTCCCATCCATCATCATCAGTTTCGGAGCCAGAGTAGTCACGGCGGGAAGATCTATCGCGGCCATCGTGGCCGCGATAATAATCTCGATCGCTTCTATCTCTCTCTCTTCTGCCGTCTCTCCGGTCATCTCTTCGTTCTTCTCGATCGTCCCTCCCTCGCTCGTCTCTTCGTTCTCTTGGTCGTTCTCTTCTACCTTCGTCGCGTTGTTGTTCTCGTTGTTTCTCTTGATCTTGTTGTTTCTGTTGTTCTTGCTGTTCCTGCTTTTCTAGTAATTTCTGTTGTTCTTCTTGTTGTCGCTGTTGTTCTCTCTGTTGTTGTAGTTTTTTCTGCCTTTCTTCTCTTTCCTTGGCGCGCTGGGCTCGCTCTTGTTCCTTTTCCTTTTCAGTTTTAGGTGGCGTTGGCTCACTATCGACGTTCGCGCTGAAGAGCAGGAAGGGGCATTGAGGCATGGAATGGTTGTCCGCTAAACAAACGGAACATCTTGGCGAGTCTTTACATTCTTGAGCTCGATGCCCAGGGCATTCACAATTAAAACAACGGACTGCGGAGCAGTCTTTGGCCATGTGGTCAGTAGCTCCACAATTCCGGCAAGCTTTTGGCTGATTTGGGTACCATATTTTGATAGGTTCACCAGCTATGTTGATGTTGGCAGGGATAGTTCGATGTAGCGCCATTCGAGCCGTTCTTACTCCATTCTCGATATGTTGTGCAATTTTGTCGCGCCGAAATGAAAGGACACGACCGTAGTGGCTGAGTCGGCCAATCACGGCAGTGTCGGGTAGTTCAGCGGGGGCTTCATGGATCTTGACGAGGACCAAACGATTTTCGCAGTCGCCCAGGAACACTTTGAGACCGGCAATCACGACGAAAGGTGTTTCAAGAGCGGCTTCTTTAGCTGCACGGCTCTTAAAAGTCACGATCCAAGATCTATTAAACGCCTTTCTCTGGATTCCGGTGATAGCGTCAATATCGATTTCTGCCGCGTCAAAAGCTTCGAGAATTATTTGCGATGTGACGGTTGTATCAACGCTAAAATAAATAGAGCGATCCTTCGTGATTCTACTTTGACTGGGAGCATTCAAAAAAGGCACGGCCTGAAATTTCACACCCTTATTTTCCAGATTTTTTAGTACCTCAGGGATTTCGATTTCCACGTCTGCGCCCCAGGACTGTGAACCTTCTACCACGCTTGCGTCTACGACGTCTCCTGGATTCGCTGTCGAGTTATCTGTAGTAAACTGGCTGATATTTTCACTTTCCTGGCTGTCCATGTTGACCAATTGCTGCAAAAGCAAGGAAAATAAACTTTTCATAAGCCTTTTAACCTTACCCAAGAGGCCGAGAAGCTTTCAGTACTGTTTCGGCCTTCTGGGCCTCATCAGTGCAGTGCTGATGCTAGGATGGAGGTAAGGCCATACAGCTACCCCATGTGATCTCACACATGTGGGATCATCTAAGTCATGCCAGAGTGCTCAAACTAGAAAAACTAGTGAGCATGCACATATATATATATATATATATATATATATATATATATATACGGTATAGTATTCTGTATCGAAACAACTCGAAGTAACGTAAGTATGTATCGAATCCACTTTACATGTGTAACGAATCGACTTCGACTTGTATTGAAATGATTTGCATCGAAACGACCTGTATCGAAACGACTTGTATCGAAACGACTTGTATCGAAACGACTTGTATCGAAACGACTTTGTATCGAAACGACCGTGAACCAAACAGCAAGCGCGCTATAAAACTCAACATACCTGCATTGAATGCAGAAACGTGAATTTCATCGGAATTTTCCCTACGCTTGAGCTACGAGGTGCAATGGAGCAATGATGAAAAATATAACCAAACTGGTATAACTTTTAAAACTTGTACAAATCGTGATGGTGTCAGAGCGACTGCTGTTATGCTGTGGTCCGTCGTGGCGAGCTTATCATGGCGATCTACGGTCATAGCAGGGAAGTGGGCCTCAGAAACTACATCGTGCGGCCTTCGAGTGTACAACTAAAACCTTACTCTGATATCTTTTCCGATGCAATAAGAGGCAACAATGAAGCTACATTAGTCACAGCAGCCGAGTTTTGCGGCGCTGTAACCCCGAGCAATCCTAGTGTTCCTGTCGGCTGTCGTTCATTCATAAAACGAGGTAATTTGGTATCATCAACTTAGTAAACTGGCCGCCGTAAATAGTTTCAAAGCTGACATTTCGAGCGTTACCCCTTCGTCAGAGCGAATGGCGAAGGGGTAACACAACTTGGTGAGGTGACTGGGTACCCATAAAACACACCTCGAGGTCGTAGCTTGCCCGTGACCTCCCCCCGCCCCCCCTTCGTTTTTTAGCCTTTTTTAGGATAAAAAACTTACGATCATTGGGTGGGAAAAAAAAAACGCCACGACGATATTTGACCACAAAAGCCATTGTTGAATAGCCCACATTCTGAAATTTGTATTGTATCAAAGTATTTTCGTCAGCGGCTCTTTGTATTTAGTCTATATGATTCACGCCGCGTTAACACGTGCCCACTGACAAACAAGGGGGATCAGCGGTTTAAGCCATACAAAGAGCTTGGTGTCATTCATGACGTTTTTCGCAAGGTTGTTGGCGTCCTCTGGCAGGGATATGACGGCCAAAAATTTGATTTCTTTTAAGCCGTTCACTGATTAGTAGCAGTTGTCAGGTTCGTCGAGAAAGTGAAGATGAGGAAACGAATCATTCTCCGCATCACTCTACCGTCCTGATAAAATTTCAAATGCCAAGATATAATATGAGGAACATTGACTTTGATTTTATTTCAATGAGATGTAGGAGGGTTGGGGTGAGAAGGAGGGGCCCCTTTCCCTCTTTTTAATACGCAAAGTTGGCATGAATAGTTCCTTTGATATACATCGTCATACATAAAATAGATTAGATCAGCATATTTATATTCCTTAAGTCTTTTCAGCAATCAAAAACGTTTCCCAGGAAGTTGGTGTTAATATGAACATTTGGGAGGGGGGGAACACCTATCCTTCTAAAAAAAGACGTCGGTAATTTCATTCGTTGTGTACCTCTAAGATATTGCTCAGGCTAGAAAAAACTAAAGCACAGGGAGATTATAATCACTGACAGCTTTCTTTCGGTTTCTTCCTCTGAATCTATGGTGGCCAAACACTCGAGTTCGCACATATTTCAAGCACCTTGATTAAGAATAAATCTTCCGAGGAAAAAATAGATGCATTATTAGGCGTATCTGTTGCGGTAATGGCACTCTTAATTCAGGTACGTTCAGATGCATACTTTAAATTTCCACAAACAGAAAACGAGTCAACAAATAAAAATTGATAAGTTGAAACGATAAATTTTATTTAATAAATGACTCAGGAAGAAGTAGAAAGCTTTGCTGAGCTTGAATAACATTTTAGATGATATGGATGTCATTTAAAAGTTCTAAAGTCAGAAATGAGCTCATCCAAGACATTATAATCTCTTGGCTCATCGCAGCTTGAAGTTTAAATAATAATTACAGAAATATAGAGGTGACTCAAAAAGATATTTCATAGGAAAGATGGCTTTAGTCTTGTCACGGGCGTGGGACAAAGAAAAAATTCCGCGTTCCCATGAGGAATCCAACCTCAGACCTTCGGATTTGCGCTTGGATGCTCGACCCTTGAGTCACAGAGACTCTACGGTGAGGGAGGTTTATTACGAAGTTCATATGATACGCGTCCTGCATACTGCTAGGATCAGCGTTTTAAAACTTTGTACATTTCTTATCCGTCCCATGCAAAACAGCAACGTGAAATCCCCTCAATTTGTGTCGTCTGCGAAACGAAACCGCGACGGCAAATTATTTTAACTTCCATTCGGAGCTCAACGTTTCTTTTATGCACTATGCTGAAGTTGAGGTGTGGCGCCGTATGAGACGGTAAACAAATGCAGCCATTTTTTAAATTCTAAGTAAAGGCAGAAACTAATTTTTTAGTCGAGGTCTTCCCTAGCGTAGCCGTCCTGACTGCTTAAGGTCTCTAATGTACTATTTCAACATTTCAACGCAAAATATCTTTTTAGCTGCCGTTATAAGCTACTGGTTATAAATGCTGGAAATGTCGCAAATAGTCCGCCTCAAAGAAGAGAACAAGAAAGCTGAGATAGAATTGCTTGATTTTGAGTGATGCTATTTAACATCTACGAAGTACATATATGCAATAAAATCGCTCTCGGCGTCATTATTGAAATCAAGTTACTCTATCAGGGCCTCTTCATGATCTACCAGTCGCTTTCAAAAAGGAATTTTTTTTCTTTTCTGGACAGAATGGTACTCTTTCTTCCTTTCTTTCTTTCTTCAATGGACTTTTTTTTTTTTCTTGAACGAGGACTTTCTTCCGGCTTTGATTTTCCCTGAAGATTTTTCCAGAAGCAAATAGTTCCACGTGTGAATTTTGTCGTGTGCGCAACGTAAATAAAATATGGAAATAACATGAAAACGAGTCCCAACATGAGCGGTTGCCGCGAAAATTCTCCTTAGAGATTCGCCCAGGTCCGAGATCATGACACCTTCCTGACTTTATAACTTTTATTTGGAAATACGTTCTTCTAAATAACTCGAGTGCTTTTAAAGATTTTAGAAAATTTGTTTTCTGGAAAAGTTAGGTTGAATTCTTTAATTCAGTTTATTCAAATAAAAGAAAATTCTATTTTTTCGGCCTCTGAGGGTGGGAAGTAACCTAGCTCGAAGAGCCTCATGTTGTTGCTCTCGTCCTCCCTTCTCGTGCGTGACTCGTGCTTCGTTCTCGTCTCTCGCTTGCCCGAAAAACTCAAGAATATTGCGCCTATTCTGCGGTATAGTCATAGTCAAGGGATGACTCCTGAGACAACCAACATCTTAGCTCTAGATTATTTGGTTTATCAATTGAGTTGATGTAAATTGGCCACCGTAAAGAGTTTCTAAGCTGACAGTTTGCTCTAATGAAGGGCTAACGCTCGAAACGTCTGTGGCCAAATTACATTATCAACTCAGCTGATAAAACCCAATTATCTTGTTACACCACCCCACCGACACGGCACTACAGGTTCGTTGGAAACTATTTACCTTTTTTACTTCTAGGTTGGCGGAGTAGAATCTGGAAACAAGTTATCGATTGGCGCGCACCTCAGAAAGAACTCAGCGCACGCTCAAAATTATCAGTTTCTCCTTTGACTGGAGTTGACAACATTTGAGCGCTATATTCTCCTGTTTGACGGTCGGTGTGGTCGCACATGTAACTTCAGCCTAAGCTTATACTTCAGAAATGTCGGAAGAACAGGTAACCTTTTCATAAGCGATATTGTATTTAACTATTTACGTAAGTTATCATTCGGCTGAAATCGATTGCACGGTGGTGATTAGTCGGTCAAGATTTCCGTTCAGCCTCATGCTTGCACACATTTCTTGGATTAAGAAAACTGTAATTTTTGTCAAAGTTAACAGTATGTGTCAGCTATGTTTTAAAATTTTCCTGATCATGAGAATTTCGCGCGTAGAGTTCGTTCTCGGTAGGTGCGAAAGGGTGTGTGTAAGCCCGGGCGCGCTGAAGTTTGTTTGGCTCCTCAAATACTCTCGACAAAATTTGTCTCCGCCAAATTTCAATTTGTCAGTCGTGGGTGCACTGAAAAGCGGCAAAGTATTTGTTAACCACAGACATGGATCTACAAATTGACCTGTAATTGAACTCTGAGATTTAGCCCAAACGTAAACTTGGAAGCCATAGTAAGTTATATTCTGACTATCCTGAGTGTTCATCATCATGCAGCATCCCGCGGTATGAATCTTCTATCTTCATCGTTTGATTGCTGCGCAAAATTAAATTTGGATCTAAAAATTGACCAGTTCATGGACTTACATGTACATGTAGCGTACATGTAGACGTACACGTAAACTTGGGAGCCATAGTAAGTTATATCTTGAGTGTTGATCGTCATACAGCATCCCGCGGTACAAATCATTTATCTTCAACATTTGACTGCTACGTAAAATGGATTACTTTGGCAGCCCTCTACTTGAAAGACTCGTGTAAGAGAAGAGAGATCAAATCTTTTTAATTGACGTTTTCCTTTTAATCTTAGGTTGTAAATTTGAAATATCTGTCACATTCACGTCTGTCCAGCTCCTGCTTTTCAGGAAAAAGAAATCACTGGATGTACTTCTCTCATGGAAAAATTCCAAAACAATAGATTGCCAGCACTGGCTGATGATAAGCATTAGGTAAGGAAAAGTTGGTAGATTGCTTGCACTGGGGGACAACACCATCTTTGGAAGCAAAAGAAAATGATGAAACAAACTCTAGTGGTGACAAATGTTGAGCCAAGTTAGGAGCAGTACAGTTTCCTTTCTGAGAATGTTGTTTTGTTTATGTGTTTGTGGTAATGGGACATGTTAGATAATTTATAAACAAAGCATGTTACTGTTCTTGCTGCATTCACATTAACAGAAAAAATTTAAAGATTATCTGTCTTATCCTTTCCATTTTAAGTGGATCAAACAGAAGTTTATTTCCAACCTCCCTAACATTTCTCCATCCAATTTGTGCGGCAAAAAGAAATGGCGTATAAGATGAACCGCAAAATTTTTTTCCAATGTCAACCGCGACCTTAGTAAAAGGAGGGTATCACCACAAGTTTCCACTTCTGACTGCTTTGAGTTTGTTGACTCATAAGTTCAATAAGTAAGTTGACTACACAAGTTTGATTATTGCCATCTTGATGTTTTGCCTAATTACACGTGCCAGCTGGAACTACATGTATCCTGCAGTTAACTTTTCTGTTCCATTTTTTTGAGCAATTTGGTGAACATTGATCGATGATTCGACAAATATTGAAACAAGAAGCAAATCTGGTTTCTCATAAAAAAAATTTGCATATGAGTTAGAGCAAGATGTAGTCATGACAAGTAATCATACTGTAACACCACACCATTAAAATAAGCGAGTAGCACTTATTAGTTTTTGTATAAAGGGCGAGATGAATGAACCAGTTTTTGTGCGTGGGTTTGCATACAAAAGGGGTGCCTTAGCTGATTCTACCGAATTACAATACACTGAGAATGAATTTATTTTGAACAAATTCCTAAGCTGTTGTGATGGATGTTTTTATATACGAAGTGGGAAATAGCTATTTTGATAAATGAATTCCATTGGAAAATAGTAAATCATTTATATATTCCGATTACGAAGTCACATTGGTAATAGCAAACTGGGAAGGTCGGTTCAAACAGCGATTGCAAACAATGAGTTTGCTTGTCATTGGTAGCTGTGTAGTATTTTAGTGCTATTGAATTGAACCCTATTCTTTAAAACAATAAACCGCCAACAATAGAAAAACAAAAGGACTACCTCATTCATACTAATGAGGCTGATCTCTCAAAGTCGTGAGCGCATGTGTGATTTTTTGACGTGCACAATTTTTTTTTATTTACAATTGCATGCGATTTTTTGTGCATTTAATTTGCGTTTTTAAGTTAATATATATGTGAGCGGTACTGTATTATGTGACAAAATCTACTGAAGATTGTGGCTTATTCATCCCATAGAGATATTTTATCAGACAAGTGTACAAGTGAGTACATAGTCCCTCTAAACCAGTTCTTAATTTTTGTAAACTTTGAGAATTGAGCTCAGATCAAGTTTTGAAGGGTTCTTAAGAAATCTA
>NC_089322.1:12457177-12484677 GCF_036669915.1 Pocillopora verrucosa | reverse complement strand
AGTTTCAATATTGTTTAACTCCTGGTAGTCAATAGGTAGTCAAGGACTACATGTGGCCACTGCTCTTACTTACTAAATAATTGAAATCATCAGGCAGAACTGGTCTTGCCTACTGAGTTATGTGCTAGTAGACTATTAGGTACTCTGTAGAATTATTCCGAGTACTAATTTCTCTTTAAAAATTGAAACTAAAGTAACTATTGATATATTTAAAAGCCTTCTAAGACACAACAATCCTGATTCTTCCAGGTGAGGAAAAATGGGGGAATGTTGTGAATTTCTTGAATTCATGTCAGCTTGTAGTGGAGAGCTATGGGTTTCAGTATTATATAAAAAGCTGTAATTTTTAATCAATGGGGTTGTAGTAGCAGAATGATGTTACAGAAAAAGGACATTGAACTTAAATTACAATGCATATTAGAAAGAGCATTAATGAAACAAACAGCTAAAATGTGTTTATTCCAGAATCAACCAAAGTTTCATAAATTTTGCTCATTTGAAGAATTGTATGCAGGGTCTCCTACAGAAACAAACAACAAAAAGATATCAACAAAATAAACAATGTTAATTCAAGCATGTTACAACTGCATCATAGATAGAAAAACGAAATACTGTGGTTTGAATAAACACAAGTGTGCGTGAAAAATTCAGGAAAATTTCCTGAAGAATAAAAGTATCTAAACAAGAAATAACAGTCTAATCAACAAGAATCTTGGTTGATACTGCTTTCCTTTTTTGTTTTACAACTTTAATGGTCTTCAATATCTGTTAGGTAATTACAAAATAATTGTAGAAGTGAAAAAATAGAAATATGTATGCCTTTTGTTCATTTTTTACATTTTGCCAAAAGAAAGTAAAATGGTTTGATTGTGTGGAAAATCCAAAAACATTCCTGAACATTTTGTCTAAAACAAAAAAGGTCTCATCAGGAGGTGCTGTGTTCAAACTTTCATTAGAATGTCACTGAAACTGCATCTATTTGTGGGGATCAGTGGATTGGACATTTGTGTGTTCATCAACTATGTCATTTAAGTAACTTTAAGAAGATTTTCCTCCATAAGATCAGTTGACATATGTGATACATCCTGGTCCAAAGTGCTGCCACAAGTGCAGGATATGGTTGTGAAGAACTCTTGGGTGACTATTTGAGGACAGTAATATCTTGCAACTTTTTCACCATTTTCAGCTTTGATAGTGATGTTTGCTTTTGTGAAGCAACTTGTCAGATTTCATCACCTCAAGGTTGCATTTTGTGTTTTATCTTGCAAATGCAAATTAAACTTCTCTACATCAGTTGCAATGATACCTCCAAGTAGGGCTGTTATGGTCTTCTCTTTTGGAATTTTGGATATCAACCACACTTGTGGATTTGTGGTGAAGAGCAACATCATCACAAGTGTCTATTTTGGTGGACTTGTTTGAATTGAGGTACTTCCTGTTCTAATAGTTGACCTTCAGTTCTTGAAAGTACAAGGAGGTGCCAATAATCACTTGGACAAAGTGTGAGGTTGATTGCATCAGTTTCATCTGTGACAATAAGTTGTAGCTGGTAAGAGTGTGTGCATGAGAGCATCAGACTGTCATGTTACATGCCACCCCAAAACTCCAAATGACCAACTGGTTTCTGTGTTTTTGTTATGTCTAGAGGGAGAAAGAGCACTTCCTCATGTTTTTCTAGGTTTTCACCCAGAGAGTGTTTCAAAATAGGTAGGATGTATGAGGCTCTCACTGCAAGGGAAAAATTGGCCTCTCTAACCTCTGACAGGATTACAAGGTGAGAACGGCACCCCAAGGAAATGAATGATCTAGAAGACCAATGTCTGCCCGCAAGTTCATTGTAAGGATAAGATGTGCCCCTTTTGCAAGGAAGACAAGTTCTAATCCTGACATTTCATCAGCACTTATCTTTTTAGCTGCCTCAGTTGAGTGTTGTGCGTTAACCCCTGCTGTTGGTGGTTGGAGAGAAGGTAATTTTTGAAAGTTGTAGTTTGCAACTTCTTTGCTGTAATACGGTCTAATTGCATTTTCAAATTCAGTGATATTTTGTGCTATTAATGGTTGAGAAGTTAAGAGAAGGTTCTAGTCATCTTTTTAGCAATCTCCTATGCACAATTGGTTCCATAAATCTTTTAATGTACCTTGTTCTGGGTTGGATCCTTTTACTGTCTGTTTCATTTAGTTTATAAACAATGTTAAACATGAAATAGGCTAAATGACCTTATTCTTGTCGAGTACTGGAGGGCATAGAGTGATAAAGAGACTTATTTGCTACCAAATTGACTTTCCACTGAAGAGTTGATTGGTTAAACCAGTAGGTTGCCTGCACTGTCGGTCAACCCAGGAAACTATTTTTGGCCTCACATTGAGTATTCATCAATTATAACATAGCTTATTTCTTTTAGGATATTTTGTAGTCTAATGAGGCTTTGCCCAGTTAAATATTTGTTGCCTTTTGCACTGTCAGGAAGTTTTAATAGTGAATGGATAGTACAACCATCTATGCTAAATGCAGCTTTGCCAGTTGTGGCTGACACTGCACATTATTGTTGAAGTAGGTTTTTAACAGTATTAATGTGGTAGCTTTTTCCTGTTCCACCACCACCAATAATTATAAGCAATAATGGATCCTTTGGATAAGGCTGCTCTGAATGCCCCTTGATAATATCTTAAGCATGCTTCTGCATATCACTATATTTAGATATATAGATATCTATATTTTGTTCTGTCCTAGTTGTTGAAGTGAAGGACTCTTTGTTGGTTTTAATCCATGAAGACATTTCTCTTATTTGAATTTCTTGATATTTCAGTCTGTCTGATTGGCAGTTATAATGCAAGTCAACAATTTGTTGTAGTTGTAACGTATTCGCTAAGACGGATGACGGAACACCAGAGCACTCAAACACAACGTAAGCAGAGTGTACATCAACAAGCGAAGAGCGCCCAAAACATGCCGGATCCCGGATGTAAACTAAACTGTATAAATTAACTTAACATGCATAAATTTACATCGTTACTTCTCCCTTCATTATTCGAAAGACGAAAGAGTAGAGAAAGAAAAACGTGAATTGTTTCCTATAATGATTGTTCGAAGAACATAAACGACATAGAAAAAGTGTCAGCATGCATAGTCACTGAGGTATGCTGGTCTTCGTAGGACTCTTCCCCGGGAGCTGCATCTTTCAGGACTTGGTATGTCATCAGGTGGAGTGCCTGGTGCTGCTTGTGGCTTGGCCACCTCTTGGGGCATTGATTCAGCTACTGGTGGTACCTGTTCAACGTTGGTCAGGGGTAGGGGACCAGGATCGAAGCTAGATACCTCAATGTCAGGAAGTGATTGTTTTGGAACTTCAGCTGTGAGACACAGGTGTCGGCGGTTCCAGCGATACACCCTTCCGTCGTTAGTAATTACTTGGTAGGAACGTACACCAACTTGTTTGTCAACCGTTGCTTGTGTCCATTGATGCCTATACTTGGGTGGATGGATACGAACGGTGCTCCCTGGTTCAAGTGGCCGGAGTTCTTTAGTGCCATTGTTGTAATAGAAGGCTTGTTTGTTCTTCTGAGCATGAAGAAGCTGGGAAGTGGTGTCAAATTCAGGTTGTGTCAGGAGTCTGCCAGCAGTAGGCAGGAGTGTTTTGGTACTGCGGCCAAAGAGACGCTGCGCTGGAGATGTTCCTAGTCCTTCAGTGGGGGCGTTGCGGAAGTCAAGGAATCCCAAGTAAGGGTCACTGCCAGCCTCTAAGGCCTTAAGCATGATTCGCTGCGCAGTCTTTACCGCGTTTTCCGCTTTGCCATTTGACTGCGGGTAAGTGGGAGAGCTTGTAACATGATCAAACTCATATAAGTCTTTGAACTTCTTAAACTCCTGCGAGCTGGACTGGGGGCCATTATCGCTTACTATCTTGTCCGGAATTCCATGTCTGGCCATATGAGGCTTGAGCTTTTCAATTACTTCTTTCGATGTCTTAGTAACAAGCTTGTCAACCTCAAAGAAATTTGAGTAATAGTCAGTAGTGACAAGGTAGTCCTGGCCCCGGAGCTCAAAGAGGTCAACAGCAAGGATTTGCCACGGTCTTGATGGTACTGGGTGTGAGATCATGGGCTCCCTCTGCTGCCCTTGGTGGTATGTATTGCAGACTGCACACTGGGAGACATATTCTTCAATCTCCTTGTACATGCCAGGCCAGTAGAAAGCTTCCCTTGCTCGTCTCTGGCATGCCTGTACTCCCAGATGACTGGAGTGTCGCTTCCTTTTGAGCTCAGCTCTCATTTGGAATGGTATGACAACACGGTCTCCCTTGAAAATAACTCCGTTTTGAAGTGTGAGCTCTTCTTTGAAAGGAAAGTACTCTTGAACTTCCGTTGGGAGACGGAGCTTACTTTCTGGCCAGCCTTGTTTAATGACGCTAGCGAGGGTCTTGAGAATAGCATCTTCTTGAGTAAGGTTTTGGATTTGACAGAGGGTTTCATCTTTCACTGGCAGATACTGTAGCATGTTTACTTGCTCTGCTTC
Organism: Pocillopora verrucosa; assembly: GCF_036669915.1. Classification (NCBI taxonomy): domain Eukaryota; kingdom Metazoa; phylum Cnidaria; class Anthozoa; order Scleractinia; family Pocilloporidae; genus Pocillopora; species Pocillopora verrucosa. Next base: position 12,480,164 of record NC_089322.1, on the reverse strand, counting down.
TATCTCTGTTGGCGACCTTGTTTCTGAGACTGTCATGACGTCTTCCTGATCCTCAGGGGCTTCTTTAAGCGACAGATACGCACGACTCAGGGGATCAGCCATAAGCAGGGAGGGTCCCCTTTTGTAAGAAACTTCAAACTCGTAGCGTTGGAGTCTAAGAAGCATGCGTTGTAGCCTTTTTGGTGCGCTTAGGAGGCTTTTCTTGAAGATCGCTTCCAAAGGCTTGTGGTCAGATTCAACCAGCACTTTCCTACCATACAGGTAGGTTTCAAACTTCTCCATTGCGAATACTATGGCCAATAGCTCCTTTTCGATTTGTGCATACTGGACCTCTGTGGGGGTCAGGCACCTGGACGCATATGTGACTGGATGTCCATCTTGCATTAGACATGCTCCCAGGCCATGCATAGAGGCATCGCACTGTAGTGTGGGCGTGGCACCTGGGTTGAAGTACTTTAGGACTGGAGTTGTAGAAAGGATCCTCTTCGTCTCTTCCAGGGCTGCACCATGAACTTGGTCATCCCAAAGGAACTCGTTGTCGTTCTTAGTGAGCTCACGTAGGGGAGTCGTGATCTCTGAAAGTCTCGGGGCAAACTTTTGCAGGTAGTTAGTCATCCCTAAGAGGCATTGGATGCTCTGTTTGTCAGTTGGTGTTGGCATCTCTCTGATTGCCTTGACTTTCTCAGGGTCAGGTTGTAGTCCGTCAGCGGAGAGCACATGGCCCATGTACGCGACTTCCTTAAGCCTTAGCTGCAGCTTTTCCCTGTTCAGCTTTACGCCTTTATCTCGGCAGCGTTGGAGAAGAGCAATGAGTTTTTCATCATGGTCTCTTACCGCTTCATCATCATCAGCTCCGCATCCAAATACGAGGATGTCATCAGCGATCGCTTTGCATCCGTTCAGTCCTGCTAATGCCTGATCCAGTCTTCGCTGGAATTCTTCAGGGGCTGGTGAGATGCCGAATGGCATTCGGAGCCATCTGTATCTTCCCCACAGAGTACCAAATGTGGTTGCATAGCTGCTCTCCTCGTCCAAGGACATGCGCCAGAACCCATTTTTGGCATCTAACACAGTAAAGCACCTCGCATTTGAGAGCTCAGGAAGGACATCTTCGATTGTCGGCAGCGGGTAGTGATTGCGTTTAAGGGCTTGGTTAAGTGGTTTGGGGTCCACACACAGTCGGACATTGCCATTTTTCTTCAAAGTGACTACAGTTGCTGATATCCAGGAGGTTGGAACATTTACTGGTGTGATGATGTTAAGGCCTTCCAAACGATCCAGTTCCTCTTTTAGCTTTTCTTTAATGGCGATTGGCACCTTTCTTGTTGGGAGTTGAACTGGCGGTACATTCGGGTCAATTTCAAGGTGGAGATCACCTTCTAACTTTCCTTCTCCCCTGAATACATCAGCTTGTTCTTTGAGGATAGATTCTGCTGTAAGTGGTGTTTTGCTCTGCGAAGGCTCTTCAGACTGAATAGACATGATGTTTTGTCGGACCACAGAGATGAGTTGCATTTGCTCACTGGCTCGTAAGCCAAGCAGAGGATTGCCTTTTCCTTTTACAACTACAAATTCCACACTGTATTTTCTTCCATTTCTGGGATTCACAACTTGGACACGTTTCTTGCCAATCGGCTTCTCCTCAGTTTTGTTGTACATAACAAGAGTTACGTCCGCATTGTCCAGCAGGGATAGGCTGCCTTCACCATATACTTCTTTGAAAGACTCTTCAGGTAAGATGTTCACTGTTGCACCAGTGTCCAGTTGGAATGGGACTCTATGACCATTTAATAGCATTACCGCAAGCAGTTTGTCTTTACGATCAGGATTTTCCACCGCACAGACGTGCTCCTTGACATCAACACAGGCGACATATTCGTCAAAGTCAGAATCCTCCACTGCATTTACTGGCTTGCGGACGTGTCTCGGTGTGGGAGGTTTAGAGGATGTGGCCGAACTGGGTGGAGGCGGTTTGTTTTTGCAGGCCACCGCAAAGTGGTTTGGAATGCCACAATTAGAGCAAGTCTTCCCCCATGCAGGACATTTAAGCTTGTTCCAGACATGCGTTTTGGCGCAGAACTTGCAGCGAATTTCTCTAGGTTTCTTTTCATGAGACTGACTAATGGCGCTGACTTCCTCCTGATTAATTTCTTTCAGTTGTTGGCTTGAGGTCTCATAGGATCTACAGATATCAATGCATTCCTTCAATGTGAGTTTGGAGACTTGTAGGAGCTTCTTGCGAGCTTGATTGTCTCTTACTGCGATGCCAATCCTGAATGATCAGTTGTATCAAACGATCTAGGAGCAAGCTAAGATCTGATAAGAACATCCATTCTTCATGTGCAGGAAGTTCTTGTGTGGTTTCTTGAGCAATTGTGTCATCATCACTGTAATTTTGAGCATTTTGTAACTTGTCATGCTGGTTACGAACATTTTTTTCAGCATAAGGAGTTTCCAGAAATTCTTTCCATTTTGTGACATATTTCATCATTACCTGGCTGATCACCCCAAGCATTGTCTTGGGTTGTCTGCCAGGGTTTATATGTAAGCAGTTGATATTTACAGTAAAGTGAAGAATTTGACCTTTTCTAATTCAAAGAATAAACTGGGAAAACTCAAAGTGAGGACTTTCTGTTGGTGACTACCACTGAAACTTCCTGTGGGTGACTGAGGGTGTCAGTTTGTTGTTAACAGTTTTATATTTGGTTGTAAAATTAAGAAATTTAAAGTCATAATATGAGGAATACTTTCAATGTACATAGCACACTTAGCATAAACATCTAGAAGTGAATCATTTGTTCCAACATTTCTCTCAGTAGAATTTGTTTGAATTTTGTGAGAACCATCCAAACTAATGCTAACTACATTAAATGATGAGCTGAGTACTTTTAATGGCAACAAGTGGTGCATAGTCTCTTGTGCAGAAAAGTACCTTTGTCCAAGTGACTTCATTATCATGTTCTTTATAAGTTTAATGTCTAATGCAATTATTACAGTTACGAACAACTCTTAAACTCTGTATTTGGGAAGCCAATTCAGAGGCATTTACCTTCTTACCAGTTTTCTTCCATGTCCAGAACATGTCTAACAGATAATTCTTTGCTTTCTGAGAAAAGGCAACTGCTTTTGAACAGGTCTGGATAGTAGCAGATATGTCACAAGTTTAAGGAAATATACGACACTTTTTAAAAACATGTTTTGACAGTTCTTCTGTCATCTTCAGTTCCAATTTCTATAAAGTTGAATTTAAAGTGTATAACGATTGAATGTGAATAGCTTCTTTGATTTTAAGTTGGAGAGTTGCAGAAGGGTCATCTAAGATGCTAAAACACTCATCAGATTATAGAGTGAGATTGTTGAGAAATGTCTGAAAATGTGAGAGGTCCTATCACTGACCAAGCGCTCACATGTGTGGATAAAAGGTGAGATTAAACATTTCCACAGCAGGGCAACACAACTGTAAGACAATTCTTCTGATTTCCTTATGTGCATATTTTTAAGGCTTTCTCAGCTGTGTTGTTGATTGTGCAATTTGGTGGGATGTTAAATGTGAGCAGAGCGTCCATGTTAGCAATCAGGTGCAGAGGGTAGTTGTGTTTTTTGTGGTGATTTATGATGAAGTGATGAAACAGTGCAAACTTCTCCCCAGAATCGTCAGGAAGTCATTGTGCCAATATGGTTTTCTGCTGAAGTGAAAGGCCATTCTACTTCATGAATCCCTGGCACCAGTGATTGCTGCCTTTAGACACTCCAACAGGAATGTTGTATTTCTCCTCTTTGGCAAGCCTAAGTGCTTTCATTCAAACAAAGGAAAGAAGGATAGCTAAGCCATTCTTTCTCCTCTCTGTAATCTGTGCCAACAGATCAATCTCCAACTCCAACCACACAGCTTGCTTTCCACAGTTTGCACGTTTGAGCAGAGATATCTTCTGTAAATCCTCTTTACTTCTTTGCCACAGCCTGACATGGCTCTCTGACACACCAAATTTATGTTTGGCAGCATGGTTTCCATTTTGTCTAACAAACTCGACAATTTGTAGCTTGTCAGAGACTGTGTTGCCCTGACATTTCTCAGTGGTAAGGTTTGTTGCCACATTGTAGTTCTTGTCTCTCTAGATTGATGGTGAGAAATCATGATGTTTATCTCTTCAGCTGTTTGTTATATAGTCAACTAAATTTATTTGTGGATCTAACTTGAAAATTTTTTATTGGTAAATGATTTTACTTAAGTTAACAAAGACCAATTACAACAGAGCTTGTTTCAGTCTTCCTTTTGTTTTTGTCACTGTATGCCAATTAGGAGGCACATGTCAAACAATAAGATCTGTGTGTAATATGCACCAAAATTTTGAAAGTTATTTTTCCAAAAAAATGTGTGTATCATGCAGGTAAATACAGTATGCAGTTAAAATAGCCCTGTGGCAAATCTTCAATGTTCAAAGCCCCAGGAAATACCATTAACATGTACCTCCAATTTTTTTCTTAGCATATTTTAGTTTTCTTCCTCTTCAAGGAAATTTTGAATGTCAGTGTCTGTAAGTGATACAAATTTTTAAATGATTTAGCAGATGTAAAGCGAGAAATGACCATGGATTGTGAATGGTGAAGGTTTTGCTTTTCATTCATCAACCTGGAAGAGTAGCGCAAAAGACAAGTGACATGTCAGCAGCTGATTTGTGATGACACATCAAAAACGTTATCTTTTCAACTCAAAATACTTTTTATTTATGAAGCAGAAGCAGTGGTAGTAGTAGTATTAGTAGGTTGAAAATTGATAACTCCTAATATATAGCTGCATAATTGCATAACTTTAAGACTTCTAAAAAGAAGTCTGCACCAAGTGCGACTGATGGTAAACCAACTAAGCAAAGTGATCATCTGTTAATAAACTGGCTTTAGATAAAAGAGGATGGTGAAATAACAAATGAAAGAGCCAATTGTCTTTTTTATGATAGAGTATGAAACAAAATGATATATAGAAAAAATTGGGCCAATCAAACAGAAACCACTTACATCTGATTTTAGCTCTGGGTGGTGAAGAACAAGGAAAAATGCCTGGATTCTCCAAATATGCCTGATGACTCTAGCAACTCCTATGCTTTGTGACTTGCAAAACTAGGAGCACAAGCTAGTGAAAGACTATCCTAATTATTGAAACAATGATACGCTAGCTGAAAAACAGAAATTAACAATTATTGAAATCAAAAAAACAATTATGGAATGGAAAGGATAAAAGTCTCAATCTATGCACAAGACAGAGCTTCTCTGAATGCCTCTTTGGTTGGCATCGTAGCCCCTGAATCCAAAGATTTGCCTGCTTTCTTGTTATGTCTGCAAGAAGAATTAGATCTTTAATCAGGGTGTGTGGGAGGCTTGCAACTCAGAGTTCATGCTTCATGTTTGCATTTTAGAAATATCCCAAATCTTGGTATTAAAATGAGTTTGAGCAGGTAAGTTGTTGTTTGAAGATCTACAGATGATTTCCTTTTCTTCACTTAGAGGTTTGCTCTCTGAAAATCACAGGTGAGAATGTTGTTTAGTACATTATGTGATGTTGTTTGCTGATTATCTTTAATGAGTGGGGAATAGTCAGTGTCATCATTGTTGGTGATGGATGTGGATTGTTGTGAAGGCCTTTGAGGGATGCTTTTTTTGCTTGTCAGTTCTGTGAATTTGACTTGTTTTTTGACTCTTTTGTAACATTGAATAAGGCATAAAGCATACTGAAACCTGGAGAAGGCATAATAAGTGAATAAAAACACAGCTGTGTTAATATCTCCTCTGCAAATTTTTCTAATGTACGATGAATGAGAAGAATAATGTTGAATGGTCAAGATTAAGAGCAGATTGTTCTGTGCTAACTGACCAGCATTGCCAAGATAATGACATATGCTCATTGGACCACAGAATTATGGCTGTTGCCATTATACTTTGGTTTCTGTATATTTTGGACAGTCAGGCTGCTTCCCTGATTTTTTTCATCATGGTTGCCAGTGTGTTGATGCCTATTGGCCTTTGCTTAAACCACACCATCTTCAACACTGAAACTTGCCTGGCTACAGGAAAAAATGCACTGCATCTCTGGTTAATCTTTTTACAATAAAGCTTTATGGCTTTGCAGCCACTGTATTGGTCTGCAGTTTGTACATCTTTCTTTTCCTTACTGGACTTGTCATTGGCACTGCCTGGATGATTTTTTGAAGCTTGATTATGGTTGCAAACTTTTGCCCAGTTGCATAGTTGCCAAACTTAAAGTTCTTGGTTGTCAGACCTCTCTGTCCCTCACAGCCTTTCCAGAGAGAGAAAAGGACAATAGGTAAGCAGACATTTCTCAAGGGAAAGTGATGAAAAATGGGTTAAGATATCTCTAGCTTTGAGGTTTTTGAGGTGCTTAGGGTTGTGGGTTATGTTTTCCATTCCGCTTTGTCTAAAATTGAAAAGTTGTGTTTATCCAGAAGAGCTGAGATATCTTTCAATTCTTTATCTGGATCCAAGCAAGGTGGATTTAATGTGTGGCTCCCCTTTTGTGCTTCACTGCAAAATTGCCCCAGGTTGTGGTCCAGCTGGCCAATCTTCATGTTTTTGAGTGGTGTTTGTATAGCTTTCTTTGAGCAACAGGCTGAAACTGAACAGGAGAATGACTGATAAAAATTGATCTCTGTTACTTTCTGTATTTGATTTAAAAAAAAAAGGCCTTTAGGAAAGAAACTTTGCATAACTCACTCACTACAGTTTTTGTTGCCAAAAGCATTTAAATGGCTTCCCATACCAGAGCAGTTTTATTATCTCAAACTGCTGGTATTTATTATTCATTTAGAAAGGTTGATATAGACTCGTTTTTTGTTTTCTTGGTTTTCTCCACGTTTCTTAGTTCGACCAGCTGATCAACCTCCTGCCCATTGAAATTGGCAAGTCTGAAACTCTTACCTGTGGGCTCGTCATAAAAATTAAGTTTTAAATTGACTTGCATCAAAATTAATTTGTATTAAAAGAAGCATCCTCCACAGAGAAGTTTTATCTCTTTGTGGAGATCTCCAAACTGTTTAAAACATGCACTCAACTTCACACATTCCTCATTGACCAGGTTTGTTTATAAAAGCTGCTAGAGGCAGAAGATTGGTTGTTATAAAAATGGATCTCACAAATCTCTTGAGTTATTGAATGCTGTGAGGTGCATTTTTGTCTCTGATGTCAAACATCAAAGAAGCTATCAGTAATAGTTATCACTAAAGCTGCCCTTGCATGCAGAATGCTGGTAATAGGTTGGATATTGTTGTTAGAAAAAGATACTGTCATGAAAAGAAAAAGAATGTAATATTATTTTGTAAAATTAAAGAGTATGGTGAAGGTAATTTTAGAAATACGGAAACTCTCAGATGGATTGGGGTTACTCTAGTGTGTTGGATTGAGACGTTTTATGAACACAACAGTGAAATACAAATTTTTATCGATGAACTGAAACAAAGGAGTAGGGAAAATGTGAAACATTTACTTTAATAAAGCGAAAAATAATTTATACATGATGAGGAAAACAATGTGATACTCTTATAACAGTATAAAATGGGTATTGGGAATGGACTTTGGTAACATTCTTAAGTAATGTTATGCATTAATTTAAAATTTTGGTTATATTTTTTGTGTTCTACACCACAACGACACTTGCAATGGATATGACCATTATTTCACCTCTTTTACTGAAGTTTTGGTGTTTTATCACATTGTGTTACACAGCCTTAGTTGTGCATTGTGTCAATCCTTGTACCAGGTTGGTTTCATCTGTGTTTTCCTGTGCCTGAGACTCTCCATCAGTATGATTTGTCATAGAGATGATTAGTTTTTTGTCTTAGAAAGCTGAAAATCGACATGTCTGAAAGGAAGTATTTTTTTTCTTCTAGAGGGGTGGTATCTTCTCCATAAACATAGATGCCTTTCTTAAAGAAATCACTGACAACCTTTGGAAAGGTAGTTGCATGAAATTGGTTGGTGTTCTTTCTAAGGGTGAAACCAATATTCATTTTAATACAACAGTGGTGTTGCACATCTATTACTATATAATCTAACCAACAGAAAAACTCTGCAATCCTACAAACTCAACTACCTTATAAAACAAAGAATGATATTCTTAACAAGCAGCAACTCCAATAAATACCACATAATGTGTTCCGGAACATTTCAAAAGAACCAGTGTAGTAGTATTACATAATAACTGCGTGACTTGATGAAATGTTGAAGAAAGTTCTTTGGTACACATATCAGCATGACTAAGCAGTATGGAGATTTCTAGAAGCTTATATTAACAACAACAATTACTTATAACACAACAGCTTGAGAACCTGTGGAGTCGTATGATAATAGTAATTTTATTTCACTTTTTCCTCTCCAAAAGAGATGGTACATAATGTAAACAAAAAACTCAATACCTCTCTCAAACATAAGTACATTTTGTAGGTCACTCCGATCTGCCTTTGGATCTAGAAATACTAAAAAATAGGCAGTCAATGACAGCATATATCTAGGAGATTATATATAGTTTATAGACTTGTGTAGGCTAATTCTTAATCAAAGACTAGTTTCTTGTATAGGGGGAGCAGATATGATAAAATGGAATAACCCAATTGTAACCAGAAGCAATTAATCATATAATATATTATGTTAACTAAATAGCAACTCCACAACTGTTCAGGAAAGCTGAATTGTAACTTTAATACTTAATTTCAAACAGCAACATAGCAACTTTTAAATTGTATTTCAAACACAGCAACTTTAACATTGCATTTCGAACTTATACCATGTTCACACCATCAAAATATGTCTAATTAAACAGAGTTTAAGGAAACCATGTTTAATTAAACATGGTTAACTGATCAACCCGCTCACAGCAAACAACAAGAACTGACAACAATGCAGCCTCATGTTCATGCTCGGCCTTGCACTCATGTAAGTGTAATTGACGTGAAATGTTACAACATCATACAGCCACAACATGTAAAATGTAAGCAAAATGGTGGATGGGCGAAATATTGTGCTTTTGTGTTGGAAAACACAGAGAGAAGAAAGCCGAAAAAATGCGGAAAGTTGTCCAAAGCTTGCCAGGAGACAACTCTACAGATACTTCCAATGCAGATGTCTTGTATCATCTGTATTGTTGTTGACGCACTAGCTATTTCAAAGAGCCCCAAGCTTACCTTGAGTTTGGAGTGAAAGCAGGTCTCCATCCCCAAGTAGTGGCCGCTCTTGATGGTTGCCATGTGCCTGTCATTGTACCTCTCCAAAGTCCGGAAGATTATGTGAATTGAAAAGGATTCCAGGCAGTAACATTACAGGGATTGGTTGACAGCAATTATTGTTTTGTTGACAGTTTTGTTGGATGGCCGGCAAAAGTTCACAATGCACGCTTATTTAAAAATTTACCCCTGTTTTCCCACTGCTGTGGGAGGACTTTCCTACCACTTCAATTATCTTGAGTCATATCAGGTGTGAGAGTTCCACCCTTGATAGTTGGAGACTCCACATCAGTGACTGGCTAATGAAGTGGTCTACAGTAATGGGAACTTAATGGAGAACAAGTGAATTTCAACAAGATCCCCAACATGACAAGAGTAGTGGTTGAGAATGCCTATGGAAGGCTAAAGGGTAGGTTCAGAAGCATTGCAAAGAGGGTGGACCTCAATGTTGAGACTGTTTGTCTTGTCATTGCTGCTTGTTGTGTGTTACACAACTTCTGTAAAGTCATGGGTGAGAACTTAAATGAGGAGTGGCTGCAAGATGTGCAGCTCCATCTTAGTGTTTTCCCAGTCGACCCAAACCAAGGACAAAACAGGAATGCCGTAGCCATCAGAGAAGCTAATCACCCGCGTTACCATGAAACAGGAGGAGTGTGTGCTGTATAATTAACAGGCCAACCGTACGAAAGAAAATCGATCACAATGTTATCATGATAATTGGAAAGCAGTGTTCTCCAGTTCAAAAGCAAGAGCGAAGTAGAAACCAAAACCTTGGCACCGAAGGCATTTGGCTGCTGGAGACGAGAAGCAATTAAATGTCGAACAACTGCTGAATTTTTAAAATGTTCATGTCCGTTTCCGTTCCGGGTCAAAGAGGTCGCTGAGGAAATTTCGTCTGGAATTACTCGGCCTAGTTGTCATTGGGGTGGGATTGGTGTGCGACGTTTTGAGCAATGAAGCATCGGGTGATCCGCCTTGCACACTCGACAGCGGTGATGTTCTTTGTAATTAACTTCATCTTGCGGATCGCAATCACGAGCCAGTGTAATTCCAGGTTTTACAAGCTTTTTTAACTGTGGGTGGAACCGCCTGTTGCCGATCACCCAAGGATGCGTTGGTAGAGGATTGACGCGGGTTGTCAATTCGCTGTCGTGTATTTTGTAAATCTGAATGGCGAAAAAAGGTTGTGGCTTGATCTTGGGTAGACTTAAAATCCTGCCATTCCAAACGACGCTGTTCGACCTGTTTGGCGATAAATTTATGAAAACCACGAACGCTAATCCACGAATAACTAATTGCTTTAGTGAGTAGTAACTCGAGATGGGCTAACATGGCATCCTTTAGCGAAGAATCATAGGTTTTGATCATAATGAAGAAACCCGAAACAAACTCGGGCAGTTCTAACTTATCATATTCACCTTGAATGGACGGAACAAAATCCTGTGGCCAGTCGATGTTGCGCTTGGTGCGTCCTGGCACAATAGCATCTCTGGCGTCTTGCGTGGAGAGATCTGCGAACGAATTTTCGAGAGGGCGTTCCTGGCGGCTCATGGCAAGTACTTTCACCTCCAGCTCCAACTTTTCCTTTTGTAGTTTGATCAACTGAAGCTGCTGGTCGAATGAAAGAGAAGGATTGGTATCGGCGTCAGGAACGAATGGCGGTGAAGAAGCTCCAGGTACTGTAACTGGTCTGGTTTTTGATTTAGACGATCTAGCTTCTGACTTGGTAGACTGTTCGAAGAGAACGGGGTCAACGGGATTGCTCTGCTCCAGAGTGAGAGCGTCATGAAACAGCGAGTCCGTTGGAAAATCGTACACGAAGTCTGGATCAGACACCTTCTTGGAGCGGCGTTTTGGACGTGCGCCTGCGGAGAGTGCCATTAGAAACGAAAGAGTTTGGAGAAAAGAACGTGAAGGAATAAGAGATTACGCCTCGTCTCCGGATCTGACAAAAGATGAGACGCTAGGCCACGCACTAGATTATAAAGGAAATTCGATATCTCTATCACTAGTTAATTAACCATCATTAATCAATGATTACTCAATTACTGTGTGAATAGAATCCCATGCAGACATTCTTTTGGCTCATCATGCAATCTCTCCTGACCTGTTCAATAAGAGATTGTGAGCCAAAAGGAATGTCTGCTTAAGAGACTAAAAAGCAAAACAAAACAACAACTTTATTGACTAACATGAACTACTGTGCAGACCTGTTTTAAATTTTGCTTATAAAGTTGTTGTAGCTAGAAATTCTATGGTCATGCAAGTTTAATTAAAGAAAGATTTTAGCTATTACATGTACTATGTGAATCCAAAATTCATGAACACTTCAATATTTTTTGACTTTGACATTTTAATTGTGTATTTACCAATCACATGCGAGATAAAACCACAAAAAAATGCAAGCTATACAGTTTGAGCAATAAGTAACAGCAAATTAATTAACATTATAATTCAGATGCCATGAAATTAACTATAAGAAATATAATTTAAAGGAATGAACGTTTCAAAATTGCTCATAAGCTATTCTAATTTTTTTAACAGCTTGCACAAAATGTCAATACCGAAATGGAAAGTGATGCAGGTACTTGCTTGGTTTTACTTGTGAAGAACCTGCGCCTGTTTCAGGAGAAACTCTTGATCCTACTTTCTTTGTTTCTCTGCTCTTTCCTCCTCTCACCTCTCTCTTGCTGCTTCAGGTTCAAGGAGGCTCTTGTCAGCACTTGCTGATACTCCGCAAAGGACTCAAACACTTTATCAAACTTTGCAAATACATCAGAAGTGGTTTTCCTCTTTTTATTTGCCTTTAAGATGGCCAACTAATGGGGTACTGACTTCTTTGTTTCATCGGATTCCGTTGTACCTGAAGGAACAACATGGCAACCGCCAAAACTTCAATTGGTTGCATAAACATTATAGCCAAGAGAGAATTTAAAAAATCTCACAGTTTGCACATTTGATGATGTTAAGTATGTCAATACAAACAAAGCAACTACAATAACAGAAATTGATGACATTCATAACATAAACATTGACATTGTAGAATTAGAACATAACATTGTTAAAGGACAGTGTACTGGAAGTGATGTAAAAAGGAAGACATACTGTACTTTAAGCAACAAAAATCTACCTATAGAGCAAGATGAAGAATACATTAACCAATACATTAACCTGTACTAATAAACAATGCAATATGACTACATTAACATCCATGTTGAATGATGATTATAGCTCATCTTAACCACAGAAAAAACATTTAGAGTTTTTTTTAGACATAGAGGATGACGAAAATCAATTGCAAACAACATGCAGTGATTCTGTGAAAGAATTCACTGAAAAGGAGAAACTTAGTGTGCTCACTCTCTCATACATTGCCAAACAAAAATTAAATGACTTTGCCTCTGTTGACCTCTTGGATCTCTTGAAGCTACTTGTCCTAGAGGATAACAATCTGCATTCTTTGACCTGAACTCAAAGTAAAGGAGTACTTGGTAACTTTTTCACTAACATCTATGATTATTCTGGGTAGATTTTTTCCATCTTTGCAAAAGATGACGATTTTTATCAATGTAGCACAATTGATGGTGAAGAAAAACAATGCACGGGATTACACTATGGTGGAAATTTACAAAGTCCAGCTAAGAAGCAGAGAAACCTTTATTAATAATGTTGACTTCAATAACAACACCATTGGTTATGATAATTGCAAGTTTATTATGTACTAAATGGTTAAGAATATATGAAAGTCATTATTATGTACTTTTGTTAAACCATGATAGTTATTTCAATCTGTGCCCAATTGCAATAATTAATGATTAATTGATGATAAAATATAGTTTGAAAACAATGTCTGAACCGTTGCAGATCATCATGACAATCCAACTCAGGGTTGCTACTAAGATTTCAAGTTACTAGGTATATGTAGTTGGTAGTTGGGGAACTGAACAGCCAGGGAGTCCTTTTGGTCTCATTTTCCTTTTGTTTCCTACAAAAAATAACCAATGGTTATGCTTATAGTAACAGGAGGAAATCCCCAGCCCCTGGCAATTAGTGACAGCCCTGAAAACTAGTCTGTTTGTGTTATAAAAGTGCATTTGATAGTTTTTGGCGAGCAATAAACAGACGAAATGGCGACCTTTGTTGCTAAGAATAGTGGTGGGGTGAAAAAGAAGCCAATGATAATCTTAAAAGAGTTTTTTTTTCGTTTTAGTTTCAACAAGCGGCGCCAGCGACTGGCAGGCATGCAAGGATTCACACTGAAATAACAGAACAACCTTCGTTTTTCATAAAATTGTAATTTGCAATCCTTGAACTTGAAAACAATCCGAAGATTCATTGAAAATATCACTTACTGCGAAGCGCTCGGAGATTACAGATGTTCAAAAGCTTTTTCTGTTATGGCGTGAGATTGAGGACAAAATTGATCATTACTGGGATACCTGTGGTAGCCCAGTCATAAAATGCCTTTGTTTTTTTGTCGTCTTTTTTTTTTTTTTTTTTTTTTTTTTTTTTTTTTTTTTTTTTTTTTTTCCTCCGCTACAAAATGGAAAAATTGCGCAATAGTACCCAGAGGTCACTGGGCCCTCAACACCATGACAACTAACTGTGATCCAATGAGGTGTTCACATGCTGATCACGCGTGTTATCTTGATGATGATTGACGTTGTCATGCACAGACAGGGCCGGGTCACATGACGAACACGAGATTTTACTTATAAAACTCTTTGGTCAGTTGTTTTGTATTTCAACGTATTTGGATTGCGATTTCCTGGAGCATTATAGCGCAAACGCGCAAAATACTTACAGACGCATATACAAGTCGTATTAATCGCGGCTAATCCACACTGAAAGATGTTATTGAGCGGTAATTTTGGAACGGATTGAGTCGCGAACGCTTGAAAGCCATTAAAGCCTTGAATGCCTTGTATGCTAAGTATGCCAATGTCTTAGTTGAAAAGCGTTCACTTGTTGTAAAAAGCAAAATCTGAAATCTGAAACCAAACTGCATATACTCTATACAATCTATTGAACAACGCTACTACCGTGAGACTGAAGAACATAACTATATGGGATGCAAACTGCTTGTGAAGAAAGACATGTTGGATTCACTTGATGGCAAGGAACGTAGCTACGATAACAGTACGAATGGTTTAATTTCACGATCAGAAAGGTGAATCTTATGTTTGTTTTTATTAATAGTTGTATGGATATTCTTTTTTAATAAATACGTGATCCAAAACCCTGTGTTTTTTTGTGTATAATGTTGTTATGTTAAATATTGTTTACGCAATTGTCTTGTCACAAGCGGCCCAAGCTCACGTCTCGAGAAAAAGCCAACGATTAATTCATGAACGCGTCACGCGTTGTGTGACTCGGTGTTAAGTTACGAGAGGAACTGCACGTTATAAGGAATAGTACAGGGAACGAAGTACGGTCGATTTACAACGATACATATTTCGAAATATGAACATTTTTCTCGTAAAATCAATAAAACTTACTCATACCCTGTGTATCCGTTGTATTTTCTGGCGATTTCTGCCGTTTTAAGCTTGCTTTACCATCACTGTTGTTCACATCATCTACTTTTATTACGTTGATAAAATCTGTACAGACATCACACCAACCAACTCGCACGCAAAGTAAGAAGACTTTATTAAAGGCTTGAAATAATATTGCGATCGATTTTCATCAAGAAATGGGCCAGGAATATTCCACAATAGTGCAAATAATCGTGAAGGCGGATTGCAGAAAAGCGATTGCGTGACGCTTGGTAAGCTGTAAGATGGCATGTTATTATATACCAGACGTAAAAACTCTTCAGATTCTTAGTCTGCATTTTGTACCCACTCTGCAGTCTGCAGTCTATATTTTGTATCCGGTCTGCTGTCTGCATTTTGTACAAACAGGTATCCGTGGCACCAATACAGTTTATTTTTGGTTACATTTATTGCAAAACACACATAATCTACCACAAAATACCTGTGAGTGAGGTAATTCGACATTTTCGTTCTTTCCCACATAAATATTCTTCTCTCCTTTTGAAAGAATGTAGACATCACTCACAATGTTTCAAGTAATCCACCCACCCTACAAAAAAGGAACTCTTGCACGCATAGCATGCCTATGTTTTGAAATAGGTGTATGCCCTTGGCCAGACTTGAGCGCACTATTTCAGTATACTAATCCGACACCCGTAGTATCACTACACTTGATTCCAAGGATCCAGTGCCATCCAGGTATCCCAGTTACCCTGCTCACAGGGTCTAGTTACGTTTCGTCGCGTGTGTTTTTCCTGTGTGAAGCAACAAAAGATGCCGGCGACTGACGAAATTACAAGTTAACACGAAAATCAAATAACACCTAAAAAACCAATTTTAGCTACCGATTTTCAGTGAATTTTTAAAGAACAATTTTCTTTTAAGTTTCAAGACAATTTGAAGTTTTAACATACATACAACGTACTAAAATGCGAAAGTTACACACCACAAAATTGATAAATAGGCCTGAAATGAAATTCTATCTTGTTATTGATTATACGTTGCCTAGAACGTGATTTAAATCTACCCAGGCGGAGATCCAAAATGACGGTGGCAGGCTTGGCTTAGTTATATCACTCAAAACTCGTTCTCGTTTGTCTCATTTGATAAAGAGAAATCGTAAATGTTTTCATTAAGACAGTTGCCTTGATTTTCTAATATTTACAACGAAAGACAGTAAATTTCACTTTTCACCCACATTTACTTCCAACCTTTTCTTTTGAACCAGAAACAAAACACATGACATCATCCACCTTGTCAAATGTAATAGCATGATCATTTCAATTGTAATGCCTTCTTATCCCAACGTTACTTTGTTTCTTTGTTACATTAGCGAATACTGAACTACTTCTCGTACTCTAGATATGACAATCAACCACAAAATTCCCTAAACCAGATAACATTAAACATAATGAAGTAAATGGTTTGAACCCAGGAGTATCAGTAGTTCGTGTAGCGTGATCGTCCGGGTGAGTGTAGTTCTGAAAAGAACTGTTGTTGGTGACTGACGTTTCGACTATCTGTGCGATAGTCATCTTCAGAGTCAAGTGAGGAGTAGTTGTCCGTCAATGATGTTATAAAGTCTGGTCTGTTGAACGTGATTGGTCTGTTTAGCCGTGATGTGATTGGCTGGAAGACTCGTGTAGAGTTTGTTAACAGTCATTGGTCGGTTTCGGTCCGTCTGTTGTTTGTCGGTCTGTTTGTCGGTTTGTTCACGTCGTTAATGAGTCGTTTGTAAGGTGCTGGTAATTGTTGACATCTGTTGAGAGGCGTCTGTTCTAAGTTAGTGAACCAGCTTTCCAGAGTCAGTCGTTGAAAATAGTTTGTACTGTAGGTTAAGCATTTAGCAGAGTCCCAGTCGATTCTGTGATTAGTTTGTCGGTGATGTTCAGAAATGTGATTGTTTACATCGCCATTTCTAGTTGCTTTTTTTGTGTTCAGTTAGTCGCGTGTTAAGGTTTCTACCAGTCTCACCAATGTAGGAGGCCTGGCAGTCGGAGCATTCGATCTTATAAATCGTTCCCCGTCTGTTGTTGGGTTCGTCTTTGTCTTTAACGTTGGTCAGCAAATGTCATAAAGTAGTAATAGGCCTGTGAGCTACGCGAATGTTGTAAGGTTGTAGGATCCGCGCGACAGCCTCAGAAGTGCCTTTGATGTAGGGTATAGCAGCTGTAGTCGTGATAAATGTGGAGTCCCTGTTAGTTTCTGTAGTGTCGGTCACTCTGTGAGTGTTTCGTCTAATGAAGTCAGTGTTGTAGTTGTTTTTGTCAAAAACACGGTCAAGGTACTTGTTTTCGTCAGATTAACTGTCCGGTGTGTTGCAAACAAGTTGCGCTCGTCTTGTCAATGTCTTGATAGTCGTAGCTTTGTGGGAAGTCGGGTTGTAGGATGATTCGTCAAGAAGTCTGTCGGTATGCGTCGGTTTTCTGTATATTGTTGTTCGTAGTTCGTTGTTGTTTCGGCCTACCAAACAGTCGAGAAAAGGAAGCTTGCCGTCTTCTTCGATCTCCCTGGTAAACTGAATGTCGGTGTTTTGTTCGTTAAGGTGATTGTGAAAAGCGTCAATTTCGTCTTTGTGTACGGCGGTAAATGTGTCGTCAACGTAGCGTAACCAAAGCGGTATGGTGTGTCGGTAAGTTGGAAGGGCGCGTTCCTCGATGTTTTGCATCACAATTTCTGCGACAACAACGGAGACCGGCGACCCCATAGCTGTTCCGTGCAACTGCTTGTAGTGTTTCCCGTTGTACTGAAAGTAAGTCGATGTAAGGCAGAGGTTAAGTAGGTCCATAATGTCTTCTGTCGGTAATGGTAGTGCATCAGTAGACTGTTGGATGGCGGTTTCAGTACACTGTAGAGCCAATTGAAGTGGAATACTGGTGAACAGTGATTTCACATCAAAAGACACAAGTTTGTAGTCGTCAGGTATCTGTACGTCTTTGATAGCGTCAATAAAGTTCTCAGTTGATTGTAGTTTACGTCTCGATTTGTCAGTCAGTGGTTGCAGTATCGTCGTAAGGTATTTCGACAGTTGGTACGTCGGGGACCCACAGAATGAGACTATAGGTCGCATAGGTATCCCAGGTTTGTGTAGTTTCGGTAGTCCGTAAAGTTTAGGTGGTTGTGGTACAGAGCACCTCAGCCGGTAGTAGCGTTGAGTGTCAAAGGCTTCAGTCTTTTTGAGCGTAAGTAGTTTGTTGTTGAGTTTGCGTTGTAGTGCTGGCGTCGGGTCACGTTTAAGTAATTCGTAAGTTTGTTTGTCGTTAACAAGTGCGTCCATTTTGTCATAGTAGTCAGTCTTGTCCATAACAACAGTAACACGTCCTTTGTCGGCTGGTAGTATAACAATGTTCTTGTCGTTTTTCAGTCGTTTCAGTGCTTGTTGTTCGTCTTTGGTTAAGTTGCTGTCAGTTATAGAGGCTGATTGTATCGTGGAAGCAATTCTACTTCTGATGTTGTCCAACAATTACCAGCACCTTACAAACGACTCATAAACGACGTGAACAAACCGACAAACAGACCGACAAGCAACAGACGGACCGAAACCGACCAATGACTGTTAACAAACTCTACACGAGTCTTCCAGCCAATCACATCACGGCTAAACAGACCAATCACGTTCAACAGACCAGACTTTATAACATCATTGACTGACAACTACTCCTCACTTGACTCTGAAGATGACTATCGCACAGATAGTCGAAACGTCAGTCACCAACAACAGTTCTTTTCAGAACTACACTCACCCGGACGATCACACTACACGAACTATTAAACATAATCTAAAAAATCATGTGTCAATTCACGAGTTTGCTCACAGAGCACTTTGATTATCTTATCAGAAGGGTGAAGGAACTGAGGGTTCAACAAATTAGATTCTATTGTACAAAGCTACAACAACATTGTCATTAACAAGGAAGAGGTTATATGGTTACAGAATTGCACAGTTATAGTTGTATACATCATCACCTGCTTTTGTCTCTTTTTGAAGGGCTGTGCATTCAGGTGAAGATTGATTCATTATCGTGGAATCCTTAAACTGAACACGTGGATGATGAAACAGTTCATGGTTCCTTCTGGTTTTGCCATTGTACTTGAATGACTTGTTGCATCCAGGGAATCTGCAGGGAAATCTTCCTTTAGCAGTAAGTTCTTGCTGCTGCAAAATGTCTATCTCTTCTTCAGTTTTTAGTTTTTGTATTTGTTCTTCTGACTGGAAAATGAAAGAATCAACCTCCTTTTCAGAGATGCCATAAAGGTACTCAAGTTTTTGGGCTTTTCTCAATTTCTCCATGTCTTCTGGCAGGGGGTAGTGTTCTGGGGCACTTGATTTTTCAGGAAATCCCAACACTGTCATGCAGCTGTGATAACATTGTGACAGGAAAATGACATGGAGAAAGTCCCCATTTGCTCTGAAAGAAGAATGAGGATCACCAGTTACATTCCTCCAGTTGATAAGGGTGCGGTCTGGAAAAAGGGTGCCGAGATCTGTATAATACAATTTTGCAATAGTCGAAGTGTGGCTCAATCAGGGCTTGATTTATTAGAAGCAAAGTTGCTTGAGATACAAGGTGCCATATTCGTTTTATAGCCCCAATGCCAGAAGGGACTTTCTTTGTTAGTTTATCAATGTGACTACCTCAATTGAGTTTGTTATCAATGGTCACTCCAAGTGATTTTGCGGTGGTGACCTGTCTAGCTTGACTGTCATAAATTGTTATCGTCAGAGAAACTCCAAGAGTACTTAATCTCTGCCTCGAACCGATGAGCATAAACTTGGTTTTAGTCATATTTAGAGTACGTTTGTTCGCTCTCAACCAATTGAGAACATTTCCTAAGTCTTGAATTAAAGAGAACTGAAGATTGTCTACACAATCACCCCAGATGTTAGGTGGTTGTAGTCAGCGTACATTCATGGTTCACAAATGGAGAAACAATTCAGATGATCATTGATATATAACAGTAATAGCAGTGGCCCAAGAATCATGCTCTAGGGGACTCCACGAGTTAACTAACGGTTATTAGATAAGGACCCATTAATGGAACACATTTGTGTTCAATTCTCTAAGTATGACTTACACCATTTAGACGTTTTTCCACATATGCCGTAGTGGCTTAACTTGGATAGGAGGATCTTGTGATCAACTGTGTTGAAGGCCTTTTTTAACGACACTAATTTCCGCTTTGTATCAGGTGGATTAAATTACAAGCATTAAGTGTGAAAGAGGAGAATCATTCATCGCATCATATACTTCAGACATGGCTTTGGCATGGAGCGTAATGCAAACAACTATTAAGAATAATTACCGTGAAAGACGCAGTAATTAAACTAGTCTTTTAGCAGACAAAAACAAAATGGTCGTCACAATTAATCTACACAGAAAGTGTCTACAACTCTCTTCCAATGTGTTCTAGAAAATCTGGCTACAAATCCAATAATTTAGTAACGCTTACCTATTTTTTTGTCCTCTTTGTTTTGACTCATCCTTCTCCTGCTTTTCCACCCGCTTTTCCATCCACTTTCTTTCTTTTCTTGCTTACAGTAATCTGTTTGTGTAGTAGCAGAGGGTAATGATTATAACCTGGTAATGTTCATATCATTTTTAAGAAAAACATTCGTTATTATCAAAGCCACAATTCTGTTATCTGCATCTTAGATGTATGTGTTCGTAAGAGTCAAGACCAGTATGGCACTGGTTACTATATAGATTAATTCGATATTTAAATTTGATTCATTTTATTATTTCATTGTATCTTTGTGCGGCCTGTGCTGCCTAAAATTTGGCAACATACTGTTGCACACAAGAGGTGCCCTGGGTGTTTATTCTTTGTTATCGTTGAGCGGTTATAGTTACCTCGACTTCTCTTTCTTCTCTTGATACGAGTCTACTCAACTCCACAGATGTAGACTGTGTTGTGGCAACTTGGCTAAAAGTATTTGCCAGGGCATCCAAGTCCTATTTTTGAGCTCTGTCTGGCTGCTGATGGCGATCCTCTGTCTCATTATGAACTCTCTCCGCCATACCATTTTTGAGTCTTGCAATTTCATGGCATATTTTGGGAGGTCCATTTCACGCCTGTCAAGGGACATGCCATCAAAATTGTTTGGTTTGACAAGCTTGGGACCTCCTCTTGATATGGTCAAGATGAGACGTATTCCACCATCAGGCAGCCAGACAGGTGAGGTGGACCACTTCTTGTAAAACAGCTTGAGTTACCGTTGTCATTTTGGATCTTGAAAACGTGTTAGTGGATGTGGCCTGATATGTTATTCATGGAGTTCTCCATCCACGCTTTGACCTTGAATATAGATGATAATTCCTCCACTAATACAAAAGGGGTGTATGATATTTTAATCTGATTCGTCAGTACCTCTAACGTATGGGCATCGTTATTGGCAAGTCTTCTTGCTACGCATGAAAACATCTGATTGATGTTTTCATGTGTATGACCAACCACTAAGAAAGATATTTTGATCTGTCAAAACACAGTGCAGCCGAGAGTGTTATGTCTTTACCACATGGTGACGTCCTCTGTGATTCATTACGAAAGAGATGCACAGCAAAATGGAATCTTTTTCTTTTACGTAGTAAGGGGCAAAACAATATGCACACTAATGTTAGGCTCTGGATAAAGGCAACTTGTGGTCCATCGGCTAAACTTACCGATCTCTTAATGAGCAACAGAGTCTCCAGCATGATGTTGATGGTCAAATTAGAATCATGGGGGTACTCGCATAAATCAAGAAACGCATGGGCTTCTTGTTTCTGGTTGACAAGAACACCTGTGAGATGCATTTTTAGTTTCCATGCACCTTCGTCTACCTGATGAGAATGTGTGACAATGAAATGCAATTATGTTAAAACATCCAATGATGAATTGATGTTCACACCTTATAGCGTAAGCCAAATCCCTATGCAGGTACATGCAAGTATGGTGAGAGTTGTGCCAATGTGATCTAGTGCAGCGTTGATGTTTGTGTGGAACAACCCAACATCTACCGGGTATGTTTTGTCAATGTCAACTTTTTTGCAATGAAGACCCTATAACTGAAGCATTTAAAATTCGGAAACATTCCAATATTATATTCACTACATGTTCAAGTTGGATAGATTTTACCTTTGTACTTGTAGTAAAATGTGACAAGTAGTGTTTTGCTTGGTCCATGCCATCAATGATAAGGGACTAGTACTTGTTTGGGTTCACTCTTGCTTTAATGTTGTTTGTAGTACTTGTTCCTTTCTGTCCTTAAGAAATATGAAAATGATTTGATATGGATGCACTGTTCATATTTAATTGTTGAGATTTTAATTCACAGGGCAAGGTGTGGCTTGGTCTGTTGGTGTTGTAGTTAATGTTAAACTGTTTTTGTTTCATTCTTAAGCATACTAAGGGAAGTATTCGAACAAGCCCTGTGTGAAATAGGTTAAGTACAATTTTATCCCAAATCAACCACTGAAAGAAGATCAGGGAATCGTGAAGAATTACGACACCTTTTGTCGAGATTAATTGTGACAACCATTTTGTTTTTATGTCTTCTAAAAGCAACTTACAACTAGTTTAATTACTGCATCTTTCACGGTAATTATTCTTAATAGTTGTTTGGATTATGCTTTATACCAAAGCTGGGTCTGAAATGTAAGAAGTGATGAATGATTCTCCTCTTTTTTGCTTAATGCTGGTACTTTAATCCATCTGATATAAAGCGGAAATTAGTGTCACTCTGTAATCCGACTGTTGACGATGCCGAAAAATATAACAATTATGGTTACATAGGGTTGAATAGTTGCACGATTTACAACCTTCCCATTCATGTCTTTTAGTACAATATTTCTTAGTCTTTGAAAAGTTTTGTTTACTTTTCTGGTGATCGGTCATGTTTTGACAGCAAGCTTTGTGATTGGTCACCATGGATGCTCTCTGTGTCAGGAGTGTGTTCAATCAGTAAGAACTAAAGAGTCATAAAGAAAAATAAAAAATGTTTGGTCATTAAAAAAATACAGAAATGATGTCTGGGATACAGGCCGTTTTTGTTGCCTGTAAATCAGTTTCGGTTCAAAAACTACTACATTTTACCGTTGGATCGCCATCTCGAAATGAACATCTGAGCAAATCGGCATCTAATTGCAAAATCTTGGGAATGTTTCACTTAGAAAAATCGAACATGGTTTTTCCATTCTGATAGATCGTTTTCTGTATTGCTCTTAAATGACCCATTTTGAAAACACA
>NC_089322.1:12389677-12447177 GCF_036669915.1 Pocillopora verrucosa | reverse complement strand
ATACATCCATGGTTCACAAATGGATAAACAATTCAGAAGATCATTGATATATAACAGTAATAGCAGTGGCCCAAGAATCATGCTCTAGAGGACTCCACGAGTTAACTAAAGGTTATTAGATAAGGACCCACTAATGGAGCACATTTGTGTACAATTTTTCTAAGTATGACTTAAACCATTTAGACGTTTTTCCACAGATGCCGTAGTGGCTTAACTTGGATAAGAGGATCTCATGATCAACTGTGTTGAAGGCCTTTTTTAACGACACTAATTTCCGCTTTGTATCAGGTGGATTTAATTACAAGCATTAAGTGTGAAAGAGTAGAATCATTCATCCCTTCATAGAGATTACTTCACGGAAAATGCGCGCGTACGATTTTTATTCACGAGTTGTGTAGTATCAGAAAACGAACGAGTGAGCGCAGCGAACGAGTGAGTTTTCTGATACGTATCAACGAGTGAATGAAAATCGTACAAAGCATTTTCCATGTTGTAATGTGTTTATTTCATAGGTGCTGAGATTTTTCCGTGTTGTCTTTGGTAGACAAATAGCACAAATGGGGCGATGAAAAGCGTAAAAAGTAGTTTAAAAATTTCTCAACAACAAGTTAATAAAAGTGCACATATCAGCTTTACATCTCCCCAACACATATCACGATGTTCTTTGCACCCACGGAGTCCAAAGTGACGAGTGTTGTTTAGCCAGAGCGTGTTTAATAGCGCCTCAGGACTACACATACCGAGCAAACCCTTCTCGTACAATATCTTTAACTCTTCGGTTGTCAAAGCTACCGATGCTTTCGGTTTATTCCCTTTTCCTTGCTTCTTTAGCTGCTTTTGCTTGGATTGAAGAACTTTTCTGGTTTTCTCAAAGACCAAGTCGTTGATTATGCTGGCAGAATAGCCCTTTTTCTTCAAATGTCGTTCAAAGCTGGCCATTAAACTTCGAAGCGAAGTCGGCTCGTACTCGTTGCCATCTTCAGTGCGTACGGAGATAATAAATTCGCTAATGAATTCATTCAACTCAGCCGCTGGAATATCTTCAATTTTCCTGTCTTCGTCCTTTGTTTTCAAAAATATTTCAAGCAATCTTTCAGTTTTTTGAGCGGTATTTTTGTTTTCGTGTTCTAAAATGAATTCTTCAAATGAGTAAACAGAAGCGAACCTTCCCTCGGCCATTTTTCAAAGCGCGCGGGTTTTGTGCAACGGCTCTCGCATGACGTTCTCTTCAGTGCGTTCATTCATCATTAGTGAAATTTCGTCGTTCGCGTTGCTGATTGGACGAACGATAAATTTTCACAGTGAAATTTTGTCGTTCGTACTCCTGATTGGCTACATTTAGAATCAGTACGAACTTTATTCACAACGATTTTTATTCACTACGATTGTTGTGGGTAAATCTGAGTACCTATGAAATAAATATACTTCAGACATGGCTTTGGCATAGAGCATAATGCAAACGACTATTAAGAATAATTACCGTGAAAGACGCAGTAATTAAACTAGTCTTTTAGCAGACATAACAAAATAGGTCCGCAATGCGTACTTGTGTGGGATTTTATTGACAAAGTGTTTGCAAGGGGTTTTTGAGCGGAAGCAAACCTGTCGCTCACCGTGAGTCAACTGTACTACAGGGGTGATATTAGGCCTGGAATCAACAGCCTGAATAGTAATTTTTGTGCGGGAATTATTTGAACAAATACAGATTCACAGGAGAGATCTGGGGTATTAACTTATACTTTTATCAAGAAATATGCCTTTCCCTCCCTCCCTGGAAGCTTTTTGGCGTGTTTTTGAACGTTTGGTAATTGTCTTCAACAATTAAATTACCTCTTGGTGGCTTAGGCTATTTATTTGTTTATACGGCAATACTGGAAATACTTGGAGCAGTAAATATTTTCGTAACAGTCATTAAAAAAAAATTGAAAAAATTTCTGCTACTACTGTTTAACTCGTGGATACACGATAGCGTAGAAACAAGCTCTTGTGGGCGCTCTGCGATATGCAAATTAGCGTGGACTCTTCGTAATTAGTTGTAATTAGTCGGCTTCGAACTCGAGATCTATCCTTCCGAAGAAGTCCAAAGTCCTGGCGCTATTATGATTGCACTGATCGTTGCGATATTTATTGTCTTTACACGCCTGTTTCGACATTTACTATATTGAAATGGGCTTCAAATGTTTCAGATTAGTGCTATGATCAACTTAAAAACCAAATTTGAAGGGTCTTCGAATCGTCCATGCGCTAAACATAACGAGGACCAGCGAGAATCACGAAGACTTTGTGGGTGACAGCAAGCTGTTGACACAGAAATTCCCACGGAAACATGTACCCATGACATTAAAAAAATGGTAATTTGCAGCATTATTTCTTTCTACGCCAATTTGGGTCTTTCCGTTGTAATCGTTTCGTTTTGTTATTCTTCTATGCAAACGTGACTGTTTTGATGGTAAGAATGAAAGATGATCGCTTTCAAGAAGTCGTTGCCGAGCACGTGACTATAATCTGGCCGGTGTTGTTTTGATCACTTAACGATCTTTTTCGCTGAAAATACAGGACGACTTCGTATTTCAAGGAATGCTTTTCCAATTAATTTCTATCGCATCGGTGTAAAAAAGTACAGGTATTGTGGTGATGGCCAATAAATAAGCAGATTAACACGGATTAAACCTTTTGAAGTGTTTTAATTCACTGCACACGACTTTTACAACACGCCATGCTTTCCGCTACCCGAGATGCAACTCGAACCTACATTACATGTATGCGGCACGAAATGTCTCAATAGCCTAAACACTACATTCCCTTCCTTTGTCGCAATTAATTGCAGTTAATTGAGTTCAAGAAAATGTCTTTATAACGAGCAACAACAATATCAAATACTCATAAACAATATGAGGGTTCAAACTGCAAACTGTTCTGAACAAAATCGTGTTCAGTGAAAAGTCTAAAAAGTTCAAACAAGTCAGTTCATTTGTCCAGGACAAAGTCTTTAAATCTTCCAGGCAATTTCGTAGCACGGGTTGGTCTGCTTCTTGTCTCTGCCGTACTTGAGGTTGTGCTAGACTCAGGCATTGCTGGAGCTGGGCTTGGGGGGTTTGCTTCTCTGGAACTCTGTTCAGGAGGAGAAGACTCTGGCTCTCCAGGGGTGTTGTAAGGTTTGACAAAAGAGCTGTTTCTCCTATACAAGGTTCCATTGTCTGCTTTCAAGGTGAGTTCTTGTCCTTCCTTGGTCTGGACGGTGTATGGCTGAGGTTCAAACTTTGGAGCCAGCTTACCAGGTGATTTGGTGTTTTTAAGCAGAACCTTGTCACCAGGGACTACTGGGTTGAAAGTTGCATTCCTTTGCTTGTCAGCATAGAGCTTACTGGACAATTTGTGGTTCCAGTCTCGGTCTCTGATGCTTTCATCCAGCAGGCTCTTGTTGGGGCGTAATTCAGGCAGTTTTGTTTTCAACTCTCTTCCGAACATTAGAGATGCTGGGGTCATCCCAGTGGTAGAGTGAGGAGTTGTTCGGTACGCCACCAGGAACTTGTTCAGCTCATCTTTCCACCTCTTTCCTTCCACTTGGGCTATCTTGAGCACTTTAAGCAAGGTTCGGTTTTGTCGTTCAACCTCACCATTGGCTTGGGGCCAAAGTGGAGGAGATTTTCGATGCTCGATGCCATTCTTAGACAGGAACTCTTCGAATTCTTCCGATACAAACTGAGCTGCATTGTCAGACTTGAGGGTAAATGGATAGCCGTAACGTACAAAGATCGGTGTTAGTGCTTCTATCATCTTCTGTGATGTGGTTGACCGCACAATTACCACTTCAAAGAAACGGCTGTAGTAGTCTACTACTACAAGTAAACTTCTCCAGAAGGAAGTGGACCCAACACATCAATAGCTACATCTTGCCAGGGTCCTGTTGGTGGTTCTACTCTCTGCATTGGTTCAGGTGTACAGAATCCACTCACTACTCGACATCCGTGACAGCTTTTACAGATTCGCTCAGCATCAGTGTCCATTTTAGGCCACCACACTTTGGTTCTGAGTCGGCTCTTCATCTTGACTATGCCTTGATGACCTTCATGGGCTAAATGTAAGACTTGTTTTCTCAGGCTCTGGGGTATGACAATTCTTGTACCACGCAACACCAGTTTTCCAAGCACACACAGTTCATTCTTCACACACAGGAAATGGGGCATTTTGCACTGAGACCAGTCTCCACTCTGAATGTAATGTCTCACGCTGGTCAGTTCAGGGTCTTCTTCTGATGCACGTTCTACTTCTTTTGCTGTTAACACCACAGGTGTGCTCTCTTCTGCAATCATTTTCACTGCATCTGTTTCCTCTCCACTTCTGTCCTTTTGGTCCAGGGAGTTAAGTCTTGACAGGGCGTCTGCAATGTTGGTTTTTCCAGGACGATACACAACTTGGAAGTTGTAGCTTTGCAGGCGGAGCACCCATCGTTCGATTCTTGCAGATGGCTTGGATGTACTCTTGTAAATACATTCCAGAGGTTTGTGGTCAGTCTCAAGTTCAAAGTGACAACCGTAAACATACAGATTAAATCTTTCGCAGGCCCACACTAAGGCAAGTGCCTCCTTCTCGGTTTGAGAATATCGCCTTTCGACGTCGGTTAGGTTCCTGGACGCATAAGAAATCACTCTCCAGACTCCATCTTGGAATTGTGTTAGGACTGCTCTGATACCAGTAGGACCTGCATCTGCGACAATACAGGTTTTGCAATCATTCTTGAAGTATGCCAGTGTTTCTGCTTGTGTCAAGAGATACTTGAGCTTCTCAAAATACTGTTGCCGAACTTCTTTCCATACGAATGGCTCGTCTTTTCTAGTCAGCTGTCTGATAGGCTCAGCTTCCTCTGCAAAATTTGGCAGGAATTTAGCACAGTACTGTACAAGGCCTAGGAAAGATCTGACTTCAGCCACATTCTTTGGAGGTTTCGCATTCTGAACTGCTGCTACCTTTTCTTCACTGGGTGTAACTCCACTCTTGCTCAGGTCATGTCCGAAGAAGGTCAACTTGGGAAGTCTGAACTGGCACTTATTTGGATTCAGGGTTAGTCCACACTGTCTGAGGCGATCTAGAACAGCCAGCAAATTCTTGTCAAGCTGCTCAATTCCACATCCATGTACGATCACATCATCTGCAATATTTGCAACACCTTCACAACCTTGCAGAACATCAGTCACAATCTTCTGATACTTTTCTGGGGCTGACGTAATGCCAAACATTAGTCTCTTGTATCTGTAAAGGCCTCTGTGTGTCACAAACGTAGTAATTTGACGGGACTCTTCATCAAGCTCAATCTGGTGGAATCCCCAGCGCAGATCTAGTTTGCTGAATACAGTTGAACCATTAAGGTCATGGAGAACTTCTTCTATGGTAGGAATAGGATGCCTCTCTCTCTCGATGGCCCCATTCGCTCTTCTCATGTCAACACAAATACGGATATCACCATCCGGTTTTGGCACGACAAGAAGAGGTGACGTCCACTCTGTAGGACCACATGGTACTTCCTCTATGATGTCTTCTAGCAACAACTCATCTAATTTCTTGTCTACTTTGTCTCTAAGACCAAAGGATAATCGTCTCACTGGCTGGGCCACAGGCTTGACATTCTTGTTAATGTGCAACTTGAGTTGGAAGTCTTTAAGCTTTCCAACGCCTTGAAATATGTCAGCAAAGTCCTTTAACACATCTCCAGCATCACCTTCGCTGGTGATGGGACATGCCAGTGGTGTACTCGGAGGTCCAACTCTCAATACATTCAGCTTCTCTGCAGTGTATTTTCCAAGCAAAGTTTTTCCAGGACCTTTAACAACAGTGAACTCGTCCAAACAGCTTTTTGCAGAATCTTCACAGTAAATTTCAGCTTCAAATGTTCCCAGTACTTCAATTGGTTCAGTTTGACCATAGGCAAATAGCTTCTTGCTGCATTTCTGGGATGTGCACTTCACTCCTTGTTGCTTCAAACTTTCCCACGTAGCTTTGTTCACAAGGTTGCATGATGCTCCAGAGTCAATAAGTACATCCTTTAACTCTACACCTCCCACTTTCAGATGTATGATGCCACTTGTCTTGTTTCCGTCATTCACGGCAAAGGCATAAGCATCTCTTTGATCTGAGCCTTCTTCCACTTGATATGCACCATTCACATTTGGATTATGTCGGCCACTTGGAGGGCGTTTAGGATTCTTTGTCTTGCAACAAACAGCCAGATGACCAGTGAATCCACACTTGTTACATGTTTTGTTCAGGGCAGGGCAACTGTGGGCAAAATGACCGGTTTCATTGCATCTGTAGCACGTCTGATGCTCTCCTGGTCTTACATCTTTCTTATCTGGTTTCTTCTTCTTTTTCATCTTGTTTTTTCGCCACTTGGGGTTAACAGGTCGCACTGCATTCACTTGATCATCTTTACTCGAAATCTGCAATGACTGCATTTGAAGGATGACAGACTCATGAACTCGTGCAACATCTTGAAGGACAGTAAGGGTTCCGTCCTGGGCTTTCTCCAAAAACTTCTTTCGGAGTTCCGGATCTCTGCACTTTTCAATCAACTGATCCCGGATAGCCTCATCCACTTTGTCAAACTCACACGAGACAGCTTTTTGTCGAAGGCGGCACACAAATTGATCGATAGTTTCGCTCTGGAGTTGTGCCATTTGTCGGAAACCGTGTCTCTCGAAAGGTACGTTCACTTTTGGCGTAAAATATTTGTCAAGGATGGCTACACAATTGTCGAAGTTGTTCTGAGCTTCGTCTTCTGGTGCAAGCGTGTAGAAAATTTCTTGCAGTTCCATCCCACCTGAGTGCAGTAATAGAGCCACTTTTTGCGCTTGATTCGTAATACCTTTCGATGCCACATACAAATGAAAAGCACGTTTCCAGCGTTTCCATCGAACGGAAAGAGTAGTCGGTTCTCCCTTGGGGTCGAAGCAAGGTAAACCACGAACTTCAAGAGTCTTTGGTTCGACGATCGAGCTCGGCGCTGGTTGTGGCGGCGTGTCGCTGGTTTCACCTCTCTCGGTGTCAGGCATGTCGCGAAATTCAATTTAAGGATCCACAAGAACCTTTATCCTGCTTTATCCTCGTCGCCAAATGTGGTGATGGCCAATAAATAAGCAGATTAACACGGATTAAACCTTTTGAAGTGTTTTAATTCACTGCACACGACTTTTACAACACGCCATGCTTTCCGCTACCCGAGATGCAACTCGAACCTACATTACATGTATGCGGCACGAAATGTCTCAATAGCCTAAACACTACAGGTATATGGGTGTTCTGAAAAACAAAAGGGAAATTCAAAACTACGAGAAATTGCGAGTAATCGGCCTCTTCTGCTACACGCGGGTTTTTTTGGTGTAACATGCGTGTGTTTCCCATAAGTTACAAGCACTTTACGCACGTGGGAATGCTGCAATCACAAATTTTAGATTAAGTGAAAGTCACGCATGTGGTTGTTTGCTCACTTCACTAATATGTTTGTTTGCTTGTTGTTGTTTTTTTTGGTATCCTGGAGTATTTCAGGAGGGGTTGCAGACTTAACTGTGGAATAATTGTTTAATGCAGGGTTGTCAATAAAGGTTGCAGTTAGAAATTAGCCAAGATGCTAAAGGAGCTGCCTTGAAATTTCAAGACTGTGTGTTATGTAGTTTATTTTTGTCTTTTGTAAATGGTTGTTAAACTGGACAACTCTTAGAAAGATGACTTCAAACTTAACTTTAAAAGGCCTGTTCTGGTACCAAATGAATAAGCAGCATTTCCTTATTAATAGTTTTGCGAGTTTCTTATTACAAATTCCTCTGAAAAAAGGGAAACAATTCTTTTCATAACTATTTACTGCTTTCTTTTGTTGCTCTCTTAACTAAAAAACAATGTACATCATGATAAAGTAATTTGTTAGAGGACACCGTGAAATGAGGCCCAAACAGCTTTATGATCTGTGAAATATGTTGCTAAAACATCTGCTTGTATATCAATGTTAGATATATTTGTATATATATGATCAATTTCTGTGTTGTTGTCAGTTGTATAAGTTGATATGAACTGTTTGTAATGGTTATCCCTCACTAGTAAATTATACAAAGGTCTTCTGTCTGTTTCAACAAGCCAATTTATATTAAAGTCTCCAGTAATGTTATTGTTGTCTGGTGAAATGTTATTTAGTACCTCAGTTATTGCTTCATAAAGTTGTCTTACAGGCACGTTTGGGGAGTGATATATCCCTATGATTATTCAATCCTAAAGACTTGATAACTTAATTACTGTTATTTCAACACCATGTATATTGTGACAATAGGGGTATCCAGGTAAGTATGGGATTTTACTGTACACAGCTGTACCACCATAAGACCTTGATCCATTGCTGGAATTAAGGTTATCATTACGGAATAGAACATAACCAGCAATGTCATACATGTCATTATTATCTTGAGAATTAAATCTTGTTTCTGTGAAAATATTGATATCAGCACTTAGATCAATTAAGTCTTTACATATATCTTCTATGTGTTTGTGAAGAGACCTTACATTAAGATATCACAGTTTAAGAAGGGAAAATGTTATGTCATGGAGAGGGGAGATGCAAAGCTTAAGTTTTGCAGTTGTTCTTAATCTCTCCATCTGGATTAACAGCAATCTTGCTTTCACACAAATCAGAAATATATAGGCCTTCTATAGCAGTCACTCTACTGAGTCCCACATAATGTATGTGTGGAATAGTATTTCTGGTACTAAAATCCACAACAATTCTACTGTCAGTATCACCTTTCTAACAACTTGTGCTGTTCTGTTTCTACCTACCGCAAACTGTGTAGTCACAGGGTTTGCTGGGGTCCATGTGTGTTCAATTCCTTGTACATACAAATGTCTTTTTTCATTCCTTGTTTTCTGACCTACATCTGAGTGGTCAAATTGTACCCATACAATACCAGATGGTTTGGTTTGTTGATGTAACTGAACTAGTTTAACAACATTTCCAGCACCATTTGTCATGCCATCTTCGGGTCGTACATTCATGACAAGGTGTGTTCTTTCATCCTCAGCAAGACAAAGGGTTGAGGCTAACTGTTTTGTTTTTCTTGGATCATTGGGTATTTGTCTTAGTATTTTGTTTCTTAGCTCTGGAGAGATAGCTCCAATAACACTATCTAGAGCATTTATTGTGGATTTGTTTCCTGTGGCTGCATTATGGGCCCTTTGATTAAATTCATCTACTTTAGCATTCTGTATAAATAAGTGAGGTGCATCTATTGGGTTGTTGATGCCTTCTTGTATAGCTCTCTTTAAGTTTTGCAATGTCAGCTACTGTGTGTTTACCTTTACGCAACCTATTAAGTAATTCCACAAACAATTTGCTGTCTCTTTGACCCATGATTTCATTAAGTTCAAACATTTTAAAGTGTTTATGTCATAAACTGGGAGAAAGAACAGCATAAATCTACATTTTTGAGGTCTTTGAAAATATAAGCATCCATAACAGATTCTAATTGGAATAAGTCACCAATAGCAATTATGCTCACACCTCAAAAATCCTCTCTACAGCCTTTTATATCTTTAAGCCTTTTGTTTAGCTGCATTGCAAATTACCATTACCATTTCCTACCATTGAGATTTCATCAACAAAAATCAATTGACTTCTCAAAGTGTTTAGTCTACTTGAATCAAGCTGTTTGTAATGTCTCAGTGATTTATTGGCAGGAATGGCCAGAGTGCTATGAAGAGTGTTACCCTTAAGCTTTACCAGTTGGAGCTAATAGTATAACTTTGATCTGATGAAAATCATCACCAGCTCTAGTGTTACAATACTTAAGCACTGCCTGATACAAATCTTTTGTTAAATGCGATTTGCCAACACCAGCCCCTCCACTGAGGAAGCAGTAGAAAGGGTTTCTGAGGTTTTAATCTGATGTAAAATGTGATAAAAAATTCTTTTTGCTCTTTATCGGGTGTCTGGACCATTTGACGAAAATCGAAATCAGGTAATTCATTCAATATCAGTGGTTCATTATTCAGCGATGTTGATGGAATGTTGAGATCATCAGAGAGGTCATAGTTTTCACTAAAATCAGGATGTAAATCTTCATGAGATCCAATCCTTGAACGGAATTGGTCAATGGAGATCCCCATATTTACTTGTGTGCTTGAGCGAGCAACAACAACAATCCAACTAACTAGAAACTCAGTTTATTAAAATAGATAACACTCTTGACAGTTCAAGGCAAACAATAGTTTCTTTCAGTTTGTGACACTTTGAGACACTCGTGAGACATTTTGAGACACTCGTGAGACACTTTGAGACACACTGAGACTCTTTGAAGCGCAACCCGCACAAATACATTCAAGCCGACAAATCTTGGCTTGCGAGAGTACAATGACTCCTTTCAATCTGGCACAACCCGCACCGAAGGTCCAAGCCGATAAATGTTGGCTTGTGAAAACGTAAAAGCTCCTGTGCAACCTGCACTGAACACAAACCGCGTTTCAGCGTGTTGGCTTACGTGAAAAAATCTTCTGTTATAGAAACCTGAAGAAATAACGAAACAAACGCCTCAGATTATGAAAGAAAGAACACAAACCAGGTGTACAAACGTAATCGCCTTTCGTGAGAGCTTAATCGTGAAGCTCCCACAACAAAATTGAAAAGTTAAAGCACGCAAAGAACCCGTGAAAATATGAAATGACTTATCCTTACCTTGGAAACGAAAATCCCCAAGAAACAAATATGAAATTCCGAATAAGTTTTCCAAAACCCAACGACTGAGAAGAGAAATGGCCGCCGTACAATACACTATGAAAAAACGCTGACTGGAATCCAGTCTTCACGGCTCACTGAACGCAAATAGAAACCACGTGACAAGCACTTCTCTCTCGTGGACAAAGAAATAAAGAAATAAATTTCGCGGGCCTTGACTAAGTGTGGGAAATCCCACACAAAAATGGTCGTCGCAATTAATCTACACAAAAAGTGACTACAATTCTCTTCCGATGTATTCTAGAAAATCTGGCTACAAATCCAATAATTTAGTAATGCTTACCTATTTTTTGTCCACTTTGTTTTGACTCATCCTTCTCCTGCTTTTCCACCCGCTTTTCCACCCACTTTCTTTCTTTTCTTGCTGACAGTAATCTGTTTGTGTAGTAGCAGAGGGTAATGATTATAACCTGGTAATGTTCACATCATTTTTAAGAAAAACATTCGTTATTATCAAAGCCACAATTCTGTTATCTGCATCTCAGATGTTTAATATGTGTCAAGAGTCAAGACCAGTATGGCACTGGTTACTATATAGATTAATTCGATATTTAAAACTGATTCAATTTATTATTTCATTGTATCTTTGTGCGGCCTGTGCTGCCTAAAATCCGGCAACGTACTGTTGCACACAAGAGGTGCCCTGGGTGTTTATTCTTTGTTATCGTTGAGTTGTTATAGTTACCTCGACTTCTCTTTCTTCTCTTGATACAAGTCTACTTAACTCCACAGAAGTAGACTGTACTGTGGCAACTTATCTAACAGTATTTGCCAGGGCATCCAAGTCCTATTTTTGAGCTCTGTCTGGCTGCCGATGGCGATTCCTCTATCTCATCATGAACTCTCTCCGCTGTACCATTTTTGAGTCTTGCAATTTCATGGCGTATTTTGGGAGGTCCATTTCAAGCCTGTAAAGGGACATGCCATCGAAAGTGTTTGGTTTGACAAGCTTGGGACCTCCTCTTGATATGGTCGAGATGAGACGTATTCCACCGTCAGGCAGCCAGACAGGTGAGGTGGACCACTTCTTGTGAAACAGCTTGGAGTTACGGTTGTCGTTTTGGATCTTGAAAACGTGTTAGTGGATGTGGCCTGATGTGTTATTCATAGAGTTCTCCATCCACGCTTTGACCTTGAATACAGATGACAATTCCTCCACTAATACAGAAGGGGGGGGGTATGATATTTCAATCTGATCCGTCAGTACCTCTAGCGTATGGGCATCGTTCTTGGCAAGTCTTCTTGCTACACATGAAAACATCTGATCAATGTTTTCATGTGTATGACCAACCACCAAGAAAGATATTTTGATCTGTCTAAAAGTAAAACATGTGATTTAGTTTGTTAACCCCAGTTCTGAATGAATCATAGTCAAATTTCCCTACATAGTTACAGGCTGCTGTCATTTCAATTACCAAGAGTAATATCGCCTGCATAAAATGAAACAAAATAGTAAGCCAACCAAAGTTAAAGAGATCAACAGTCAGTAAACCATGAGTTAAAGGTGGTGACCAACATCCTCGTTGAACTTATTTTCAAAATTTGTATTGAGTTAAGAATGATATTAGGCTATGACTCATCTCTAGCTATTGCTGAAATTATTTATTGAGAGATAAGACAATTTTGCCTGATTTGATCTTTCACCTTCTCAAAAATTTTCCCCTCTACCAATAAACTCAGAAAACTTAAGACAACGATTTTTGTGCTTCCTCCAATAGTTGTCCATCTGGAGGTAAGGACAGGGGGAAGAGTAGCGAAAAAATGAATTGAAAAATGATCAACAAGGAGGTGTTGGGCGAAACACTGCAACACATTCTATTTGGAACTATAATAGTTTTTAGCTTTTCTTTAATGTTATGTATTGTAATTTTGTCAATTCATCATCCAATTTGCAGTGACCCTGTTCAGTAATATTTTGCTGATAACGTCCAAATGCAGTAAAAAGTCAATGTGGCGCACACGGTGCAGCCGAGGGTGTTTTGTCTTTACCACATGGTGACGTCCTCTGTGATTCATTACGAAAGAGATGCACGGGAAAATGGAATCTCTTTCTTTTACGTAGTAAGGGGCAAAAACAATATGCACACTAATGTTAGGCTCTGGGTAAAGGTAACTTGTGGTCCATTGGCTAAACTTACCGATCTCTTAATGTGCAACAGAGTCTCCAGCATGACGTTGATGGTCAAATTAGAATCATGGGGGTACTCGCATAAATCAAGAAACGCATGGGCTTCTTGTTTCTGGTTTACAAGAACACCTGTGAGATGCGTTTTTAATTTCCATGCACCTTCGTCTACCTGATGAGAATGTGTAACAATGAAATGCAATTATGTCGAAACATCTAATGATGAATTGATGTTCACACCTTGTAGCGTCAGCCAAATCCTTATGCAAGTACATGCTAGTACGGTGAGAGTTGTGTCAATGTGATCTAGTGCAACGTTGATGTTTGTGTGGAACAACCCGACATCTATGTTTTCTCAATGTCAACTTTTTTCGCAATGAAGACCCTATAACTGAAGCGTTTAAAATTCGGAAACATTCCAATATTATATTCAATACATGTACAAGTTGGATTGATTTTACCTTTGTACTTGTATTAAAATGTGGCAAGTTGTGTTTTGCTTGGTCCATGCCATCAATGATAAGGGACCAGCACTTGTTTGGGTTCACTCTTGCTTTAATGTTATGTTTGTAGTACTTGTTCCTTTCTGTCCTTGAGAAATATGAAAATGATTGGATATAGATGCACCATTCATATTTAATTGTTGAGATTTTAATTCACAGGGCATGGTGTGGCTTGGTCTGTTGGTGTTGTGGTTAATGTTAAACAGTTTTTGTTTTATTCCTAAGCATACTAAGGGAAGTACTCGAACAAGCCCTGTGTGAAGTAGGTTAAGAACAATTTTATCCCAAATCAACCACTGAAAGAAGATCAGGGAATCGTGAAGAATTACGACACCTTCTGTCGAGATTAATTGTGACAACCATTTTGTTTTTACGTCTTCTAAAAGCAACTTACAACTAGTTTAATTACTGCATCTTTTATGGTAATTATTCTTAAAAGTCGTTTGCATTATGCTTTATACCAAAGCTGGGTCTGAAATATATGAAGCGATGAATGATTTTCCTGTTTTTCGCTTAATGCTGGTACTTTAATCCACCAAGAAAAATAAAAAAATGTTTGGTCATAAAAAAAAATACAGAAATGATGTTTGGGATACATCAGTTGAGGGATTACAGGTTCTTGTCGTGGCCATAATCTGTTAGTGGGTTCGACTGATGAAGATCGAAAGAAGGAGCATTGCAGATTTAATTCACAAGATAACCGTTGAAATCTACATGTGGTCATGACTACTTCATGAGAGACCAGTGATCTTGACAACTATATAATAATTTAGGAAAAATTTTTAATTTGGACCTTTAAACAAAAAATTATTAATCCGAACCTAAGACACTTTAAAATAATTTTGAAAAAGAGATATTAAACAGAAAGAAACATCCCTTTCAATTCTAATAAGATTAATTTGTTTGAGAAAAAATTGGAAAATGTTTGGAAAGTGATTTTTTAAATAGCTTAGGGTTTAGTATCTTAAATTTAATATCTTAAATTTTACAGTGTTGTATGTGCTTCAAAAAACTCCTTGACTGAAAAACCTGAAAAGAATTAAAACTGGTAGTAATCAGAGATTATGGGGTGTGTTTGATTGGACAGGGACAGTGTTGGGGATTGGGTGTGAAAGGGTCTTCCAACTTTTTCATAATGAAAAGAAACATGCAAGAAAATACAGAAGGAAAGGGGAAATCATTTGTAACACAATTTATTCCTGAAGTTGTAAAATGACATTTTGTTAAATTCCAAAAATAGCATAATAGATCAGTGTTGTAATTAATTGAAGGTTAAGGGAAATTTGTTGCGAAACAGCAGTATATTGGTATCCTAAGCTATAACAGTAAAATGGCAATGGTATAGTGGTATCTTAAACTGTAACTGTAATTGTAATTACAACTTAACTATGATAGGTAAAAATGGCTCAAAATAGTCTGGATTTTAGCATAGTAATCTACATAATTATACAGAAGTTTAATATACTTGGGTAATAACTGATTGTAGGTCAAGGCAAAATTTTTAATGAAACAAAAACAAAGTTATGGTTAACATATAATGGGAAAATACAACGATTATATCATTTCATGGCTTAACAAATAATGTTAATTATAGTTATGCTGGATAACTAAGATGGAATGAGTTGATTGTCTTTGTTTGGAACAACTTTTTTCCTGCATGATATGCAGCCAATTGAGTTGTTTACTTGAAGTAATCTTATTCTCTTTCCATTAATTGTTTGTGCTTGTCCTATAATGGGAAAAATGCAACTATCATATCATCTCATGGCTAAAGAATGTCACGTATAGTTATGCTAATTAATTTATTGCTTGTGCTTTGTTTGAATGCAAATCACGCACTTGATGAGAGTGGGCAGGTCTGCCGCCGCCCCGCTGATGGATTGAACAATGACATCTGTCATGCACCATCCGTATTTGGTCTCCTTTGTGCCACTGCATGTGGTAAGAAAGTACTTTTCTTCAGGTCCGTTTGCTCCCAATTAATCTGCAAGCTCAGTGCTGATCAGGGACGAATTGCTTTGTTCTATAATGGCGTACACTCGATGGACTGCGTGCGGCTTTTCCTTACTGAACACGTTGACCCAAAGCAGTATGCTACATGAGACACCGCCTTCCATAGCATGACACATCGATGTGCATTTTGAGTCAATGGCTTCTCCACTTTGGGTAGGGGGCCTTGTTTTCTCTCTGTGAAGGAGAGCTGCATGACGTTTGTCCTTGCATATGCTGCACTCTATGTTCTCCTCACAGTCACTGGCCGTGTGTCCCTTCGACAGGCAACAGTAGCAAAGTCCAGCCATTCATTCCCCTCATCAAGAGATTTAGCATGGAAGGCTAAGCACTCCTTTAAAATATGCCCATTTAGGTCGTGGAAGGGGCATCGTTTCGCTTTTTCTCCCTCCTTCTTGGGCAGTGGGTCAGGTTGGATTGTAGGGGGCTGCACGTTGGCCTCGAGGACTCGGTTACTCTTCTCTTTCTCTCTCCAGTTTGGCAGTGTAGGGGTGGCTGGCATTTATTTAGATTGTTTTTTATCCAGGGTACACTCCTCCGTTTTCCTCCGTGTGTTTAGAGATTTCTTTTTCCCATTTTTTACATAACAATAGGGGTAGAGAACTAACAGAAGTCATTCAAAATGCGCCGAGTAGCGACGCCATTCACGCAGCTCTCCGTCACGCTCGTTCCGCAATATCAGTGGCAAGAGGACTTGCTGTGGTTGGCAATGATCATCAATATCTAAAAACCAAAATCTACCCTTCAAATAAGCTTGCAGAGAAATAACAGCGTTTCTTTTCCACGAAAAGAAAACGAAATCTCCAAAAGAAAAAAAAAACCTGTCATTTCGCAATCCACAATAGAGGAATAAAACAAAGTTGATCCAGAGGCATGTGCGCTTTCTGCTTTAAGGAAGATGGCCCTGGCAATGATGGAGGCTTAGTTGACTGGGTGGAGTGCAGTAACTGCAGTGTGGGTACATACACTATGTGACTATGTTGAAGACAAAGCTAACTACGTATGTTGTATGTGTCGCTCTTGAGGAAGCTCTTATTTTGATAATTTGCATAAGTATACCCTGTGCATGTCCCTAATTGGTGTCTCAGACTAGACAGGGCTAGACTTTCAAAATAAACCTTGAGGCTAGGTGGCTGCTATTTTTTTTAGATTTGGTTCTAAGCATCAGTTTTCCAGTCCCCAAAATTTTTTTTACAGTTTTGCAACTGAAAATGAGAAACTCACAAGAGATCTGAGGAAATTGAACATACAAATGTAAAAAATCTTAGTGGCCAGCTGGTCACCAAGCAAAAAAATTTAGTTGCCGCTGTGTAAAATCTAGTCTGTTTGGCGACCCCACAGGTTGCAATGTTGTCAAGCTCTGTCAAGGTTATGTTCCTGTTCTAACATAACATACTGTAACTTGATGCTTTTCATATGCTAGAAAAAGAAAACTTATCGAAAGGGACTATTGGAGGACAATAATTTACCCGGGCAGAGCAAACTCTTATAATACGGTCAATGACAGGTACTTGAGTTTCTGGTGGTCCATTCTAATTGTTCGTCAAGTAATCTGTGGGAAGGGTACTTTGCAGAATGGTATATTCTCTGCGCAGCAGGCCTATCACACATTCAACGTGGATGCGCACATTAGCTATCCCTCTTGTTCGCTCTACATCCACCGGATCAAGCTGTGATTTCCCCTTAGTAAATGCAGGAATAGTTAATTTTGCCTGCTTGAGTCCAACACTGTCAGAAATTGTAAAGCCCCTATCATCCATGACCATATCCCCTGGGAAAAAATTCTAAAAGAAAATTCTAAAAAGCCACAGTGCTCTGTCAGGTACTTGTCAGAGGTCCTTCCTCCCCAAGCCTCCGACACAAAGGAAATGTTTCTACGCGTCTCTATTTACGATTCGAGGGGCTCCACAATGGCGGTTAACGACGGTTGTCAAGGACTAAGGTCACGTGGGGGAAAACCAAGAATAGGTTTACCCTCGGGTTTCTCCACAAAGCTCAGTCACGTGCAATGGGAAATACGGCAGACACGTAAAAGAGGTGCAACCTTCTTTCCACCATGTTGATCATGGCGGATTTGTCGAATATCTTAGCGAATGGTGTCATCTTTTCTACGCTCAAGCATACAGACCTACACACCGTTCGCGGTAGACCCACTCTAAAAGATGGCTTGTGTAATGAGCGTATATTTCGAAACGGGTCGTTCCGCGAACTCAAAATGGCAAAAGAATCAAATGATTTAGCGAAGGTCTCACTAGAATCAAACTAGAAATCAAATGAGTTATCAGACATAGTGACCGAAGAACATTTGTTCAGGGTTCAAAATAATAGCCGGCTGCCGTTTTAAAAGCTTTCTGGAAACGTAAACAGGTAAAAAGTTTCGAAATTTGAAACGTGCTACAGGGAGTATTTTGTTTACAGTATTCAGCTTTTACGTATTCGTTCAAGCGTGAAACATGCAAGTTTGTGTCCATACCGTCAATTTACCGTGTTTATGTTTCTGCACATACATACTACTTTTAATCAAGATTTATTTTCCGCCAAATCCTTTTTAATGTCGTTTGTATAGCCTTCTCACACGTTCAAATTAAAGTCGGTGCTTGACATTACGGATTTCCCATAACTGTAAATGATGAAGCGCGACAGTTTGTCAAGACAAAGATGAATATTTCACGCTTGAACAAACACCGAAAAATCGACCCGTTCTCACTACGCTTTGTTAGAAAGGGACTGAAGTACTCATCATTGCTTTTAGAGGTTAAAAAGGGCGGGTTTAGTACCTCTTGGGCTGTTCAGCCTCAAAAGGTCCACAGCGGCAGCCTCTGTGATACCTGTCAGGGTGTTACACCAAAAATATGTGACAGAGTGTTGTTGCAGAATTGGTGCCTCTCGGGGGTGAAAAAATTTTATGCCACGCCCACAAACCAGGACGATGGTACCTCTGTATTTCTTTTAGAAGCACTGCACACCGTGAATGGTCAACACTTGTAACAGTGCGTCTACCTGTAGCCCGACTTACGATCTTAGGCCCGGTTCATACGTCGCACTTCTGCCGTGTCGAATTCAATTCAATTAAGTGCGGCAGAAATGCGACAGCTGATTCATACGTCGAATTTCTGCCGAATTTAATTCTTTGAATTGATGCTGCGGTGCAGGTCCGTCAGCGGAAAAATGTTACAAAGGTTACGTAACTAGACGTAACTATCTAATATGGCGGACGAAGATACTAAACGGAGGCTCTTTATTTTGCAAAAAGTTTTTGAAGGAAGGCGAAGGAGGAGGCTGACAATGCAACAGTATATGCTGCATCGTCTTCAGGAAAAGCATAGACTAATAATTCAACTTTTGCTGTTGATTGTTCTCATTTTGTCTC
Source organism: Pocillopora verrucosa (assembly GCF_036669915.1). NCBI lineage: Eukaryota > Metazoa > Cnidaria > Anthozoa > Scleractinia > Pocilloporidae > Pocillopora > Pocillopora verrucosa. The sequence goes on along the minus strand of NC_089322.1, from coordinate 12,428,404 downwards.
ATCAAAATGCAACACAAGTTTATCGATCCTGTCGCCGACTACCAAGAAGTACAGGTCTGTTGAATATTGTTTGGCACCAATACTCGGATGCTAGGTTTAAAAAGTTGTTCAGAGTATCAAGAGCAACATTCCAGTTTATTCTCAGTCGTATCGAACATGACCTAGAACGAGAAACAGTCACTGAAGAACCTATATCAACAGCTTTCCGGTTAGCAATCTGTTTGTACCGCCTTGGTAGAGGCGACTATTACTTCACCATTGCGGAGATGACTGGTTTGGGAGTGTCAACCGTATGCGGTGTAGTGAGTGAAGTGTGCGGGGCAATTGTTGATAATTTATGGAAAGACTGCGTGCAACAACATTTCCCAACAAGTGAAGCATAGTACAAGGAGAAAGTTTTAGACATGGAGCAATTGTGGCAGTTTCCATATGCTTGGGGCGCAATCGATGGATGTCATTTGCCTTTAAAGTGCCCTGCTGGTGGTGCAGAATCGCGGAAAGAATACCATAACTTTAAAAACTTTTATTCTATTGTACTTATGGCTATTGTTGATGCTAAATATAGATTCATTTGGGCTAGTTGTGGGTTCCCTGGGAACTCTCATGATTCAATAATTTTTCAGTCTACTGAACTTTGGGAAGATATTACAGAGAGAGAGATAATACCCAATCTAGGTAGAAATGTTAATGGAGTAAATGTCTCACCTGTTATCCTTGGAGACTCTGCTTTTCCATGTAGAACATGGTTACTGAAACCATTTACAAATGCTTTACTTACTCCCCAACAACGTTATTTCAACTATAGGCTAAGTAGAGGGCGAATGGTGACAGAAGGAGCATACGGGCAACTTAAAGGCAGGTGGAGAATTCTTCTGAGAAAATGTGAAAGCAGACCAGAGGGGGTCAGATTGGCTTCATTAGCCTGCATTGTTCTCCATAATGTTTGTCTTGACAGAGGTGACACTATTTCACAAAAGCTTGATCTGACAAGAGATCCTTCCACAGGAGAATTAAGGGATAGAGCAACAATACGAAGACTTCTACAAATGAGGAACTGCCCAAAGATAAGGGACACTTGCCCACAGGCAACCCGTATTCGAAATGCTCTTGTAGAAAAGTTTTGGAGAGAGCAAGAGGGACATGGGGTATGTTAGATGTTTCTTGCAGATGTAAAGTAGTTGAAAACATTTTAACCCAAGAATTGTTCAACTATGATAGTTGATTATTGTGACACAAAAAAAGCCTTTTTTGTTCATCTTGAATCTGTCTCTTTTGATCATTGCTATTTACACTGATTACCTGTTAAAGGCTTCCACGCTTATCTTCCTTGACAGTCATCCAATGTTTTTATTTGCCCTGATTTTTTAACCCTTAAGTGCCCAAGGGGTCTCCCTTTGACGAGTAAAATTGTCTGGCGTTAGACAGAGTAAAATCTATAATTCACTATTGGGCATTAAAGGGTTAAAGTAATTAATGACATCAAGTTTTTGTTTTGGTTTAATTGTAGTAAAGTTATGGGATCTCTCAAATTTGAGTTATTTTCTTGGAGCAAAACTTGCCAGCCCTCAGCTTTCATGTTACTGAGGGAAATACCTCGTGTTTTTGTCATTTCAACTACCGGTAATGTTAGAATGTTGAATGGTTGTAATAAATTTATTCCATTTTCATATCCCCTTATTAATGGACCATATTGGTATTTTCAGTATTGGATTGGAATTCATGAGCCTGTTGCAAGCTAGTTCCAGTCCTCCAGTCCAATACCTTGGATACAAATGTGGCCGATTTACCCATACCTTTGTAATGAAGGTTTTTTGAAGGATTTCAAGGGGCAACAAAGAAAAACTGTTTATTGTTTTCACTCCCAAGTACTTTGATAGCTTCTGAAGATTAATCTTGCTCACTGCATTATAATAAATAGTAGCTATGGTAATTATTGCTATTGCCAAATAAAATTAATGAAAAATGCATGCTGTTTGTTATTTGAAATTTTAATGTGATCCCTGGGACAGGGGGGTGGGATATTCCAGATTTTAAGTGATGGGAAGGTACAGTTTAAAACAATTTAAAACTTAAGATAATCTCTGGGGCTTTAGGCAAAACCCCAATGAATTCCCTGTTCTAGAATACACCAATTTTGATATATTTAAATTCAGCCTAAAACAATAAAAAAAAAAAAATAAATCCTGAAATCATGAATTTGAAACTCCCCCAAATCAGTTCTTAGTTGAGACACCTTCCCATTAAAAATCTGAAGTCCCTCCATCCCACTACTGGGTATATTTCTAATTGTATACATACATCTTAATAATGGCATAATATAAAACATTTCAATACATACGACAAATATGCAAAGAGAGAGCATGCATAAACACTACAATTTGAGTGAGCATTGCACTTGTAACAGGAAGGCACCTTTTTAATTTATAAATATTAGTATAAAACAATGGTGCAAAGTAACTGTTCTTCACTTAAACAAGTCTGTATAAGGCAATTCAGTAATAAAAAAATTAATGAAAGTTATGTTTTACAAACCAAATTATAGGAAGAAACGAGAAAAATAAACTGTCTTGTCGCTTATAATCTAATAGGCTGTGGTAGGTTGGCCAAGTTGGGTAGGTATTTGCCTCATCACCCCCTGGGTTGTTGATACATTTCACCTGATGCATGGAGACTGTAGTTTGGAACTCTTTCAGTACCATCCATCACTGAACCTGTGGGCTGATGGTACATATGACTTGGCCCAGGGGAATTCAGTGCGGGAAGATTATTCATCGACATGCCTTGACTTTGAGCAGTGAAATTAGGGGTAAATGCTTGACTCCCAGTACCAGACATAAACAATTGAAATAGACGCATTTCATGCTCTCTGGCTCGTTCATTTTCTTCCCGAAAAAATTTCCGAAGGTCAGCAGTAGTGTCCTGTTGGGACATATCTTTCAGAACCTCGACAACAGACGTCATAATGTCTTCCTTCTTTTTCTTTTCCTTGGATCTTTTTCTGGGGACAAAAAGGTTTTTGCCTTCGTCCTCTGGACTGGTTTCAGTACTCGCCGAGCTCGAGGCATTGCGACTGGAGGAAGGCTCCTCTGCAAGCTCTGGGTTGCAAGAATCTCTTGACTGCACCAAGGAAAATAACTGGTTGAACCATGGCCCATAACCACGATCTTCTTGAATTCTTTTAACACCAGTCGCCGTCTTGATAGTCAGTGCAAGTTTCTTGCACTCGGCTACACAACGTTTAAATTTTGTTCGCATTTGTCCAGTCGAGAAGGGAAAACTACTCGAGCCTGTGTATCGCTTCTCGACGTCCTTCAGCACTTGAACATACACTTCGTTGTTTCTGGTGTTTTTGGAGTTTGTGAAAATCAGCTTCCTAGAAAAGTTGTCGTTGGAGCAAATAACATCTACCATGTCGGCGACGTGAAAATCTCGCCATTGCGCTTTTCTGCCTCGTCTCTTTTTATTCGGCGGGGCCAATTTTCATTGTCAGACAAAGAAAAAGAGCTTTCTTCTTCTGAATCTGAAGTCTCTTCCCTTCGTGACGCCATCTTTTTATAGCTAGCCTCAGTCTACGCATGCTCAATACATTAACATAATGTATGGATTAAATTCGACACGGCAGAAATTCGACGTTTGAATCGGTGTCGCATTTCTGTCGGATAATGCGACAAGACTAGTCGAACGTGCGGCAGAAATGCGGCAGCCGATTCAGACGTCGAATTTCTGCCGAATTTAATTCGTTGAATTGAATTCGACACGGCAGAAATGCGACGTATGAACCGGGCCTTAGATCGTCTTGTTTCGGCTTGGGCGACGCGCTGTCTCTAATGGCATGTGCAAAGAAGCGTGTTTCGTACCATGACTAACACAATTTGAGCACGGTAGATCTTCTATTTTATGAAAAGAAAAAGAAAAGAAGACCTGCAAGTAAATGTTTGGGATTTTTCGAGGCAGAACGATGACATGATGTCAGAATTTTGATTTGCTTTCATTAAATAGGCCTTTTTACAGTTCCCGGCGCCATCTTGGAATAGTAACCGCGCAAACATCATGTCGAGGCTAACGTTGAGTCGCATTTCGTATCTGGTGTGTTTAACAGAGAATCTACACCCATCCTTGCTTTTTCTCCCGTTTTGTCCTGCTTTTTTTCGCCATACTTTTCGATAATGAACAGTAATAATACCCACCAGGATACTCCTCCGTCGATTTCGAAGAGAAGAGGGAAACAGTGTGCCGTTTACGGCTGTCACAACAGCTATTACAATGACAAGGGGCTCTTCGCCGGTTACCATTTTTTCAGTTTTCCAACCGACCCCAAGACCAGAAATCGCTGGTGTAACCTTATAAAGCGGCAACATGGAAAGGATGACTTCAATGTAACTGCTGCAACTGTTGTTTGCAGTGAACATTTTAGACAAGAAGATATTATAAGAAAATTGACCCGCAGGTACTTAAAGAAAGGTATGTGACATGCAAAAACAGATATAAAAAAGTCATATATAGTAAATATTTCATTACAGCTGCATTATCAGCTAAGTTTTTGTTCCTTTGTACATTAAGCTTTAAAATTGTAACACTGTATAGCTTTTGACTGAAGGTTGGCTTTTCACATCGAAGGAAATATAGTTACCCCAATACAACATTTCAATACCATTGGATTACTGTTGTGCATCATTAATTGTACCAAATTCCCTAGTGCTATATAGATGTACTGAGATCAAAAACATTTAAACTGACATTACAGTTAAGTATTTTTCATAACTGTATCGAAATGACCATTAACACCACAACATGTACATTTATTATGGTCATGTAATTATTTTGATTTTTATTGCATTTTGTTTTAAGGTGCTGAGCCATCTCAGTTTTCATGGAGCGTGCCAAAAAGTCTCGAAAAGCTCCTTCAAGGCGAACTCAGACTAAAGTAGTTTTAGCTCAGGAAATGGATGTTGTAGACTCCTCGGAAGTCACTGAAGACGCAATAATCATATCAATGTCACCTGAAATAGTTTCCACCGCAGTCAGCAGCAGTCAATGTTCAAATTCATTAGCTAATGATCTGGATCGAGCTGAAACCTCTAAAGGCAATGTTGTTGAACAACTACAGAGGCATATTACATTACTGGAACTAAAGTTAGCTGATCGTGAAGAAAAGTTGGCAGAGATGGAAAAAGAGAATGAGATTTTGCTAGGGCGCCAATTTTCCTTAGACAAAATAAAGGATGATAATTCAGCAATCCTATTTTACACTGGGTTTCCTTGCTATGAAGCACTGATAAGTATCTTGAGCCAAAATTGGGGAAAATGCAGTACTGGAAAGGAGAACACTTAGTGAGAGAGAGGCAGCCTTGTCAAGAGGATGAAAATAGAAATAAGCCTGGACCTTCCAGGAAATTAACATTTCTTGATGAATTTCTTTTAGTATTGATGCGACTGAAGGCTGGATTATTCGTGCAGGACCTTGCAGACAGGTTTGGTGTTAGTACAAGCCTTGTGTCCAGAATATGTATAACCTGGATCAATTTGTTGTACTTGGAACTCAAAGACCTTTTCCCTTTTCCATCACAAGAGTTGGAACGCAAAAACATGCCAGATGAGTTTGCCGAGTTTGCAACAACTAGAATAATATTGGACTGCACGGAGATATTAATTCCGCGTCCCTCTGCCATGCTTGCGCAGTCTGAAACTTGGTCAGACTACAAGCACCACAATACTTGGAAGCAACTTGTGGGAATCACTCCAAATGGGCAAGTCACCTTTCTTTCGGACCTCTGGGGTGGGCGGGTGTCGGACAAACAGATAACCAGAGAAAGTGGAGTGCTAGATTTATTGAATAGTGGTGACAATGTTATGGTTGACCGTGGCTTCGACATAAAGGACATTGTACCTGATGGTGTCACGGTTAATATGCCCCCTTTTTTAGCCGGACGAGATCAACTGACTGCATCAGAGACAGAGGAAACTATGACCATCGCCTCTTTGCGAATACACGTGGAGAGGGCAATTGGTAGGATCAAGACTTACCATATTTTGGATGGGAACTTACCCAACACTTTAAGCCCTTACGCAACACAAATAGCCACAGTATGTGGACTATTGACAAATTTTCTTCCTCCATTGCTGCCCCCTGCAAAACCAAAACCCTAAATTCTTTTTTTATTACCAGTAACTTTATTTTGTTTACACACCTAAAATGATTTCTGGTATGTTTATCACTGATTTTGCAACCCCTAGACAATCAGATGGGAGATAAAGCAACAAACACAAATTTCAAGAAACAAGATAATTAAATTGACAGTGTGGTTTCTTGAAGTTACGTTTTGTGGTTTGGTCTCTCTCCTGAGTGGCTCTTAGCTACTGTTGCTTAACTTTGGGGTTCTGTTATTTTAAGTGGAAAAGTGTATTGGTACTCTCCCAACACATTCAATATACCCATGACAAAATAAGTCTTAGTTTTATAAAGTTTTTGACTAAAAATAATGTAACACCAAGGTGACAATTCAAGTATTGTCAGTTCAAACTTCACTCAATAGAAGTGCAAATTCATCCTGCAAGGTGATTTGCTTGTGTCATCAAGGTTTTTATGGGTACAGTTTTAGCACTGTTACATGGAAGGAAAAATAATGGTTGTAGTTATATATGATGTAAATTTACTACAGAATAATTGTTTACAATTGCCTTTGAAATAGCATTTTCAAACCAGTACTTGTGCAACAATATTGGCCATATGGCACCAACCTCCATGCAGGTATAGAATCTTACCCCGCTGCACTCGTCTGGTTATGAGCTCAGGGAAAAGAGCACGTCTGTAAAAGAAATCTATATTTGGCAGGGAGTCACTGATCCAAGAGTTGTCCAAGTAAATTTTCTCCACAAATAGTGGTCTACTCTCTCCAAAGTATACTACAAGTATGATCCCTTTAAGATCCAAGTTAGAACAGTAGAGCTGCCCTTGAGTTTGTACATAATAATCATGATTTCGTTTTAACCTTACAGTTCCATCAACAAGTTTCTCTAGAAAAAAAGTTTTATTTTGGCAGGCTTCTTCGATAGTCATGCCTGCTTTGCTTAAAGGAGATTTAATTTCCATCCCCCATTTTTCACTGGCTTTCACGTAGGTCTGACCTTGAAAGACTTTGCTTTCCAGTCGTTTCACATTTCCTTCAAAGAAAAATTGGTATGATTTTAACCTTTTTGTAATGTGTGCCCTTCAACAAAATATGACGGTCCTTGCGTGTTGACACCACAAGGTAATCGTAGAGCTGAATGAAGTTCAGTTCTGGAAGCTGTCGCAAGTTTGTTGACCATCCAAGAGCAGAGATTCGTCTCATTGTTTCGTCATATTTGAAATGGCCACTGTTTTCACCACAGTTTTCAGCAGTTTGCTGGGTATTTTCGACAGACCTTACTACCACGTCTCTCATAAGCAATGCATACACTTTCAGAACCAGGTCCGCCTTCATTCCGCCGGCATTTTCGGAATTGCTCTTCAAAATATTCCTCAGATCGTTGACTGTGAGCCTCTGTATATCCTCCAGCGTCAAAATTTCCTTGTCTTTATATTTTAAAACCATTTTTAGCGAAGATATAACAAACGATGCGAAACAGGTTAGTGAAACAGCTGTGATTTTGCTACGTTTGTATTTCCCGGGTCAACGTTAGCCTCGACATGATGTTTGCGCGGTTACTATTCCAAGATGGCGATGGTAAAAGAAACATTTTCACGTCAAGACTACTGAATTTGCCTTGAACGCCTGGCATATTTTTATTCCGAAAAGGACCTGAGAACTAATATATTTCCCAACAAGAACATTTAACAAGTAGAGAAGCCTTGACTGTGCTCTGTTCTGTTATAAAGCACGCAGGAGGCGGCTAGAGCACGAAAGAAGTGTAGGTAGAAACACGAGACGTAGTCGAGTGTTTCTTCCCACTTCTTGAGTGGGATTGATCGAACTTATCATTGAAGCAAAATAACCTACATGGTTTATGCTTTTATTATTTATTTGTGAGATTCTTATTACGGCTTGGCGCACAATTAATGCTTTGCTTAATGACTTAATAAAAGACCCAATGACAAGATAAACTGCAAATGGTACACTTTTTGAGCGGTTATAATTCTTTAATTTAAGTATAGTACCCTTATCTGGCATCTCAATCCGGACTGCCTCATTGCTTCAGCAATGCTCTTCATGGAGTGCAAGCTTTTCTTGGCTTCGGACACCTGAGGCAATATTCTTTTACTTCTTTATGATTTGAGGCTTGACTTGATTGCAGCCAAGTTTACCATTAGCTTTGGCAGTGAGTTGAAATTAATTTACAATTAACTCAAAACTGTTTAGAAGGGAAAAACTGTATAAATAAACTATTTTTAGTTAACACTAACTTTATTTTACACCAGATGGTTGCAATGGGACAATTTTGCTGTCCTCTTATTGGTTCACCTCGAAAGAAAATAGTAATTGGATTCTGAAATATATCCTTATGCAAAATACTCGTCATCTTCATCCTTTTTGTTGTTTGTGTCATCACGGAACGAGGTTTTTATGTTTGGCGACTCTCCGTTTTGTTTGGAATAATCAATTTTTTAAACAAAAGGGAAAAGGTGAGAAAGATGTTATCATTTTTAGTTTTTTTCTTTTGGTATTGTTCGGATCAGTAGAACGAGTTTCATTCTAGGCCTATTAATTGTTTAATTCAGTTGCTAAATTGTTGATGATTCGCCGTCAATTTTCGTTGACGATCTTCAACGATTTTATTTCGATTCTGCCGGTTGAATTTACCATGATGCACTTGAGTCAATTGTATTGTAGGCAAAAAAATAGCTCAACGCTTCTTAATTCATAATAACCACTAAAAAATAATAATGAATAACACGCAATAAAAACAGGTACGAAAAAAAAGTGAGAAGCAAAACTCGACAGGACAAAGAAAAACCAAATTTTAAACTGTTCGTAATACTCAAATCTCCGGAGTTTTTAAAAGTTCCAATTTTGACAGCAATCGGTTATACAGTCCGATGACGCCGGTAAAATAGCTATGTTACCGTCACCAAATGGTTGCAAGCGTTAACGATCTCTTACATGATTGACTCATTCGAAATATTTATGATGCCCAATGAGGTGTTTTTTTTTGGCACGATTATACCAAATAAACTCGACAGTAGTTTGAATTTGCGCACCGGCGTCACTAAAAGGTAACGATTCAAACAAAAAACAAGTTTCCATTAGCTTTGGCAGTGAGTTAAAATTAATTTACAATTAACTCAAACTGTTTAGAAGGGAAACACTGAATAAATAAACTACTTTTAGTTCACACTCACTTAATTCTTCACCAGATGGTTGCAATGGGACAATTTTGCTGTCCTCTCATTGGCTCACTTCGAAGTGAGGTCATAAATATTTAAAGAAAATAGTTATTGGATTCTGAAATATATCCTTACGCAAAATACTCGTCATCTTCGTCTTTTTTATTGTTTGTGTCATCACGGAACGAGGTTTTATGGCTAGTGACTCTCCATTTTGTTTGGGAATAATCAATTTGTAAACAAACGAAAAAAGGTGAGAAAGATATTATTATTAGTTGTTGTTTTCTTTTGGTATTGTTCGGATCAGTAAAACGAGTTTCATTCTGACCTATTAGTTGTTTAATTCTGTTGTTTAATTGTTGATGATTTGCAGTCAATTTTCGTTGACGATCTTCACTCATTTTATTTCGATTCTGTCGATTGAGTTTACCATGATGCACTGAGTCAATTGCATTGTAGGCTTTTTTAATTATATTTGCTGTCGGTCTCTGAAAATAGCTAAACTCAACTCAATTGCTAATAACTAAAAAAAAATAACACGAAATAAAAACAGATACGAAAAAAAAGCGAGAAGCAAAACTCGACAGAACAGAGAAAAACCAAATTATAAACTGTTCGCAATACTCAAATCTCCAGATTTTTTGAAAAGGACCAATTTTGACAGAAATTGGTAATACAGTCCGATGACGCTTGTAAAATAGTTATGTGATTCTTCACCAGATGGCTGCAATCGTCAACGATCTCTTACTCGATTGGCTCATTTGAATTAATGATCATGTTCAAAGAAATGTTTATTTTTGGCGCGATTATGGCAAATAGATTCAACAGTAGTTTAAATTTGCGCATTAAAAACACATGAAATCCTAGGATGAAGCGGTGTTACTAGAAGGTAATGATTAAAACATAAAAAAAAGTTCAAAACTATTTAGAAGGGAAAAACTGTATAAATAAACTATTTTTAGTTAACACTCACTTAATTCTTCACCAGATGGTTGCAATGGGACAATTTTGCTGTCCTCTAATTGGTTCACCTCGAAGTGAGGTCATAAACATTAAAAGAAATTGGATTCTGAAATATATCCTTCTGCAAAATACTCGTCATCTTCATCCTTTTTATTGTTTGTGTCATCACGGAACGAGGTCTTTATGTTTGGCGACTCTCCGTTTTGTTTGGAATAATCAATTTTTTAAACAAAAGGGAAAAGGTGAGAAAGATATTATCATTATTAGTTGTTTTCTTTTGGTATTGTTCGGATCAGTAAAACGAGTTTCATTCTAGGCCTATTAATTGTTTAATTCAGTTAAATTGTTGATGATTCGCTGTCAATTTTCGTTGACGATCTTCACCGATATTATTTCGATTCTGCCGGTTGAATTTACCATGATGCACTTGAGTCAATTGCATTTTAGGCAAAAAAATAGCTCAACGCTTCTTAATTGCTGATAACCACTAAAAAATAATAATGAATAACACGCAATAAAAACAGGTACGAAAAAAAGCGAGAAGCAAAACTCGACAGAACAGAGAAAAACCAAGTTTTAAACTATTTGTAATACTAAAATCCCCAGAGTTTTTAAAAGTTCCAATTTTGACAGCAATCGGCTATACAGTCCGATGACGCCGGTAAAATAGTTATGTTACCGTCACCAGATGGTTGCAAGCGTTAACGATCTCTTACATGATTGACTCATTCGAAATATTTACGATGCCCAAGAAGGTGTTTTTTTTTGGCATGATTATACCAAATAAACTCGACAGCAGTTTGAATTTGCGCATTAAAAACAAAGGAGAGCTTAGAATACACCGGCGTCACTAAAAGGTAACGATTCAAACAAAAAACAAGTTTTCCATTAGCTTTGGCAGTGAGTTAAAATTAATTTACAATTAACTCAAACTGTTTAGAAGGGAAACACTGAATAAATAAACTACTTTTAGTTCACACTCACTTAATTCTTCACCAGATGGTTGCAATGGGACAATTTTGCTGTTCTCTTATTGGCTCACTTCGAAGTGAGGTCATAAACATTTAAAGAAAATAGTTATTGGATTCTGAAATATATCCTTACGCAAAATACTCGTCATCTTCGTCTTTTTTCTTGTTTGTGTCATCACGGAACGAGGTTTTATGGCTAGTGACTCTCCATTTTGTTTGGGAATAATCAATTTGTAAACAAAAGAAAAAAAGGTGAGAAAGATATTATTATTAGTTGTTGATTCCTTTTGGCATTGTTCGGATCAGTAAAACGAGTTTCATTCTGACCTATTAGTTGTTTAATTCTGTTGTTAAATTGTTGATGATTTGCAATCAATTTTCGTTGACGATCTTCACTCATTTTATTTCGATTCTGCCGATTGAGTTTACCATGATGCACTTGAGTCAATTGCATTGTAGGCTTTTTTAATTATATTTGCTGTCGGTCTCTGAAAATAGCTAAACTCAACTCAATTGCTAATAACTAAAAAAAAATAACACGAAATAAAAACAGATACGAAAAAAAAGCGAAAAACCAAATTTTAAACTGTTCTCAATACTCAAATCTCTAGAGTTTTAAAAAGGACCAATTTTGACAGAAATTGGTAATACAGTCCGATGACGCTTGTAAAATAGTCATGTGATTCTTCACCAGATGGCTGCAATCGTCAACGATCTCTTACTCGATTGGCTCATTTGAATTAATGATCATGTTCAAAGAAATGTTTATTTTTGGCACGATTATGGCAAATAGATTCAACAGTAGTTTAAATTTGCGCATTAAAAACACATGAAATCCTAGGCTGAAGCGGTGTTACTAGAAGGTAATGATTGAAACAAAAAAAACAAGTTCAAAACTGTTTAGAAGGGAAAAACTGTATAAATAAACTATTTTTAGTTAACACTCACTTTATTTTACACCAGATGGTTGCAATGGGACAATTTTGCTGTCCTCTAATTGGTTCACCTCGAAGTGAAGTCATAAACATTAAAAGAAAATAGTTATTGGATTCTGAAATATATCCTTATGCAAAATACTCGTCATCTTCATCCTTTTTGTTGTTTGTGTCATCAGGAACGAGGCTTTTATGTTTGGCGACTCTCCATTTTGTTTGGAATAATCAATTATTAAACAAAAGGGAAAAGGTGAGAAAGATATCATTTTTAGCTATTTTCTTTTGGTATTGTTCGGATCAGTAAAACGAGTTTCATTCTAGGCCTATTAATTGTTTAATTCAGTTAAATTGTTGATGATTCGCTGTCAATTTTCGTTGACAATCTTCACCGATTTTATTTCGATTCTGCCGATTGAATTTACCATGATGCACGTAAGTCAATTGCAATTTAGGCTTTTAAATTATATTTGCTGTCGGTCGCTGAAAAGGGCTTGACGCTTCTCAATTGCTAGTAACTGCTAAAAACGAAACAAAACAAAAAGGAAAAGGTGAGAAAGATATTATTATTACTAGTTGTTTCTTTTGGTATTGTTCGGATCAATAAAACGAGTTTCATTCTAGGCCTATTAGTTGTTTAATTCCGTTGTTAATTTGTTGATGATTCGCTTTCAATTTTCGTTGACGATCTTCACTCATTTTATTTCGATTCTGCCGATTGAGTTTACCATAATGCACTTAAGACAGTTGCATTATAGGCTTTTAAATTATATTTGTTGTCGGTCGCTGAAAATAGCTTGACGCTTCTCAATTGCTAGCAACTGCTACAAAAACGAAACAAAACAAAAGAACACGAACCAAAAACAGGTACGAAAAAAAAGGCGAGAAGTGAAACTCGACAGAACAGAGAAAAACCAAATTTTAAACTGTTTGCAATACTAAAATCTCCAGAGTTTTTAAACGGACCAATTTTGACAGCAATTGGTAATACAGTCCGATGACGCAGGTAAAATAGTTATGTTAACGTTTTTTTTGGCACGAGACCTATAAATTCGACAGTAGTCTTGATTTGCGCATTAAAAAGCAAGGAGATCATAGGATACAGCGGTGTCACATAATGGCTTTAGGAATATTTTGACGAGCAAGTGACAGCTAATCAAAGCGTGACTAATTGAATTTCTATCCTTAAGTGTTCCAGTTCCGTTTAAAAAAGGCTCCGATTTCTTCGTTGACAAGGTTTTTATTCTTGCAGATTGTGCCAGCGTTTTGAGTCACTGCCAAGGAGCAAGAAAGGTGAGGTGCTCCTTTTTCATCGTCCCTTACAAATTTATTAGAAATGCTACAATAACACCATAGGTGGCCATAAATTATTAACAGATTAGTAAGATTGACAGGAGTTTTGCTAATGTTCGAAATGTGTTTTTTGGTTCTTTTTTCCTCTTAATTTTCATCGAGAAAATTCAATCACATCAGATTGGGTTATTGAGAAAGGTCGTGTCAAATCGTTGGGAGTGGCCGAGGATAAACTTCTGACTCGGTACCCATTTGGCATCATCAGAAGTGGTCGGAGAATATATCCCAGACACACCCGAAAAAAAATTAGTAGCTTGATTGGAGTCTGGGTGGTGATCGCAGACGTGGAGGTGTTACACATGTGGCTTCTGCTTATGTAAAATCTCGACTACAATTGGGGGCGGGTAGTTAGAACAGGGGGATTCTGACACACTTATAAAACAACCTTGACTTTTATTGGACTCATGAAATTTAACCTTGATATCAAGTCATCTTTGAAATCAACTTTGATTTCAAAAAACATTTCTTGCACATTTTGGAGACAACCTTGATTTTAAGGCAACTTTTTCACAGGTGAATAAAGTTCACAGTCTCACTCGTAAGTTCTGAAGAGGGTGTGAATAGTATCATCTCGAATGATCCTCTTGTCGTGCCATCGAGGTGTCGAGAGGGTGTTGATTGTTTGTGTGAAGATTTTCAAATATCAACGTTGTATCTTCTCGCAAAAAAGTTGTGGCGTGCCTTGATTTGCTCTTCTGGCAACATTGTGCCTTTGTAAATGAGAAACTATCCCATTAATAAGTCACGCTTTCCAGCTCACGGTTAATTATACTGAGCTGAGCATCTGAGGGGATGAGCCCGATGCTTCCCTGTTAATTGTGAGCTGAACTCCTTCCTCTGTATTCACCAATCTCAATCCACTTCCATTAAGATCATTGTCTCTCATACCCATGAGATAGATAAAAAAAGCGAATCTGCCTCCAGCATAAAAGTCTGTTGCCTTCATCGTGCTGTTTACTTACCAAATCTTCTGCAGACCTGTTCCCACATATCTCTTGCCTCCTTGGATTCCTTGACTGTAAAGCTTATTTGGGATTCCATTGACAATCACCTTCCATTCAATGATGTCAGGATTGAATTCCTTCTCTCTGTCTCTCGCACTAGCGATATTTAGCTCGTAAAAAAGAAGAGGAAGTCACTTCATTGACCTTCTTGGAATATTGATGCCCTCACTGATAATCGCGTCTAATCTCTCATCCACTAAGATTGTCTTGGGAAGAGTGACGCTCGCACATGAATCTCTTTCCATTTTTGCTCAAGCTGGATGTTGGTCACTTCATAGGAAAGCTGTGTCTAAACAGATCCTATTATAACATTGCTGGCAGGTGCAGCCTGAGCTCGAAAAGAAGCTCATCAGAAACAGCTCTTGGGAAGACTCCACGATCCTTCAGAATCTCATGATGAAATCCTATATTTGTTCCGATAAACATCATTGAGCTTATTCTCTTTGTCAACTCCTGATTTCTTCTTATCTTCAGCATTGCATCTGATCTTTGAAAGATGGACAGACTGAATAACTTCTCTGAGCATGTTCGCCTTCTCATCCTTAGTCAAGAAGAGGTCCTCCTAGAGCTTGAATAGATCATAAACATCATTGTCCTACGCAATTTCTCCTGCGAATTTCTCAGTCAACCTGTCAACAAGAACTCTTGCGACCTTGTTCACGATATGACTGTTTGCGTAACCATTAACTGCCGCGTCAAAGATGAGTGAAAGAGATCCTGGCACAAGGACAACTCTGTCATTATGCTTTGGAACTGAGACTTTAAGAACTTCAGCTGAAGATGCTCTATTAGGGCTAAACGTTACTCAATGAATTTCACGGTCAGCCTTGAGGGTGTTTGACGTCTTTTTTTCAAAGTTTGGGTTGGTTTTTTCTCCGACTTTCATTTTAAAATAGGAGATATTTTACTTTAAAATGGATGATTTTGGAGATAGTGATCCTTTTTTGAAACACAATGACGGTGGTGTTGATGATGATAATGATGAAGATGAAGATAAATAAAATACGACAAAACCTTTTCAGAAAGCATCGGAAACTGCTGAAACATGTTTCATTAAAGGTGATACTAATTAACTTCAAATGAAAAGGCATGGGACTCTCTTACGAAAATTATCCAAGACAAAAGCTTCGGAACTCTAGGTTCCTTGTCGTAGAACAGGAAGGTTGCCAAGGAAAGAAGACATATCCCTTGTAAGTAACAGTAAGAATCTCACTTGTCACAGAGGGAGAGGTTTTGATTGCCGAGAAGGAGAAGGAAATTATAGAGAAACAGAAGTCTATACAGGAGGATCGTGGAATTGCCGATGATAAGAATGAAGACTAAGCTATGACAGAAAGAGCAAGAGAAAGGAGGATAGAAAATCAAGAGAAGATTGATGCTCTTGAGAATGAGAGAGAAGAACTAGAATAGCTCTTATCGGAGTTGAGCACGCGAAATCAGCGGTCTCCGGATGAGCTTACGTCAAAACGAGGCTATCGGGTCTAGCTCGCTCTAAAGTACAAGGAAGCAGAGAGGGAAATTAGTAGTAGCTTGGTATTTACATAATATTTTCTCGAGTTTTTAGTTTCTTTATCCATGGTGAAACATTGCATAGCTTTTGGGTGTCAAAACCGAAGTTCCAAAGCGGAATGCAAGGACTTATCATGGCATTCGCTGTCGCTTTAAAACAAGAATTTGCTGGCACAATGGCTCGTGAAACTGCGTCGAGAGAACACTCCGGTAAACAAAAAATCTTATGTCTGTAGTCAGCATTTTGAAGCTAATTTCTTTAGTAATATTTGAGGTTACAGATGATTTGTGATTGTCAGAAGGAACTTGAGAATAAAATTACTCATTACCGACGTGTCGTTGGAAAATTAAAGAAAATTAGGTGGCAGGAAATAATGAACATAGAGGTGATCCTCGCAGTTTTGAACACAACTGAACTAGAAGTTGAAATAGGGCCTGAAAAAAATTCAGGCCCATAAGGGATTTGAACCCATGACCTCTACGATACCGGTGCAGCGCTCTAACAAGTGAGCTAACAACCACAGTGCACACATATGATTTCCATATATTTACAGTCATTATTTACCATTTGGAGGGTTTACTTGGAACTAACTTAATGATCAGCTCCCAGTTGGCTTGTTAGCTCAGGTGAGAACAGGTTTGCAAGGACTCCCCATGTGGCTTTTGTGGTTGCGTCACGTTAGTGCCCTCACATTAAATTTTTTCTCTTACGAACGTGATTTTCTCTGTTTGAAAGAGATGGTCGGAGGTTTTGAAAAGATTGCTTTCAGCAAGGGTTACTCCAATTTTGTATTGATATTTGTTTTAAATTTTTAACGGCCGGGTTGTATGTTGTAACAAAAGGCAATAAACGTTCGTGACCTTGGTTTTTGTGAATGTGTAAGAGCCAATTGCCCTGACAGAGACCTTTCTTTGATGTTTTCTAGGTAACCTCTTGCTTTGAGGCGTTGTTTGAAATTTAGAAAGCCCTCTTCCAATATTTCTTTCGAAGTGTATGTCCTGAGCAATCTTATTGCTTCGACTTTAATGAAACCATGTTTTACGCCTGGTGGGTCGCAGGAGATGAAGTGCGTAAATTGGAAGGTCTCGGTCGGCTTGTACTGGGTTCTGATATCCAGATGGAATCTTTTGCGAATCTTTCCCCTTTAAACACTGTGGCATCTAGGAAAGTGATTGGGTTCTCTGATATTTCGGCTGTAAACTTGATAGTACAGTGAAAATAGTTAGTTCGTTTAATAAACTGATGTATCTCTTTCCTGTCTCAATCCCAAAGGGAGAAAACGTTATCAATATATCGTCCACTTTCTTGGCTCGGTTTTGCTTTGTTGGATTATTTTCGTTTTAATTTCCACTATGGAAATATTGGCAAAGGGCACTGCCATTTCCGTACCCATAGCGGTTCCCTGTGTTTGAGGAAGTTTACCTCATTGTATTGAAACGAATTTTCTTGAAGAATTAAGACAAGCATTTCCCTGAGGTAGTGCGTTGGGATCGGTGCATTATGGTTGTTGAACTTTTCAAATGCTTCACATACTATATTTGTTCCTCCTTCGTGAGATATATTTGTATACAAGCTAGAAACGTCCGTTGATACTAGAATAGCATATTTGCCTACCTTTTTTTTTCTAAGAAGTTGATAAAAGCAGTGATATCCTTCATATGGGATTGTTGCATTGCGCCATGGGCTAGAGTAGTATCTCCACAAAAGACGATATTCTCTCGGTAGGGCCGTAACAACCTGAGATTATATGTCTACCGACCGGTATAGGTTTGTGTATTTTCGAGAGCTTATGGAATATTGGTGTTCTAGGTGGATCGAGAGTTTGTGAAAGCCATTTCCTAGTGATGTCATTAATGTGTTTGCCCCGATGCATTTGGTCAATGATCTCATTAACCCTTTTCTGCGTGTTTTTTACTATCGGTGATCTGAGAGGTTTGTTGTGAAGTCTGTTGTCGAGTTGCACTTTGGCCTCTTCTATTTTTTCTGTCTTATTCATGATGACTGTTGTACCTGTTGTCTGCGTTTTTGAGGTTTAAAGCAGAGTCTTTTAAAGCCATGACCTCATTGCGTGACAAATCATTTTTTGGCTTAGTTACAGTAATCTCCCTAAGTTGTGTTTTTACATTTCTCTAAAGGGCAATAGAAGGCTGAACCGGAGGCATCAAGTTTGATTTAACATGAAACGGAAGTGGTTCTTGTTTTGTCTATGAAAGATGTATTGAAGCCGCGCATTCGTCTTGCGAATTCTACAAATTCTCACAAGAGTTGTTGCCTAATTTCACACTGGTTGGTCACGGGTGTTGGGATGAATTTGAGACCGTTTGATAGCACACTGACTTGACTGTCAGAAATATGATAGTTTGAGAGATCTTTTTGGAATGTTTCGTTTGTCTCCCTTTCTTTGGCTGAAAGCTTATATTTTAAAGAGTTTCTACGCTCTTTGCGTCGTATGCTTTTTGTTCTGCTTCCGCTGCTGTTAAAGCTAGCTTTTTTAGTGTAAGAGAACTTGTCATGTTACCATTGCATTACTCACGAATAATTACATCACATTTTCAAGTTCCCGTATCAACGCGTGCTCAGTGGCTGCCCGTGTGTTTATTCTCCGTCAATCTAAAAAGCCTACTGCTTAACATGGTTTACCGCAAGCCAGCTTCCCGTAGACACAACTGCACACTTGAATAGCTTCTTCTGCAACATCTCAAACCTTCATCAACATTTTACAATTGCGCTATGCTGAAGCACGAAAAACCTATCTTCGATGTACAAGCCGTGCAATCAAACCGTGATCCTAACCATCACTGGGAGACCAGATTTCATGATTAATGTCTACTCGAAACCGACAAGGAAGCAGTGTCCCGATTCATAGGGGCTATTAATGACCTGGCCAAATTCTGTCCCCAACTTAGCAGCGTCACCCAACCTCTATACAACCTCACCAATCCTATGGTCCAAGGCACCAGCAAGCCTTTGCCAAGTCCTAGCCACCTCTGCAGCATGCCTGGCATACTTTGACGTAACTGCGCCTCTGATCCTTCTAGTGGACGCCTCAGACTATGGCCTGGGAGCTGCCCTCTCACAGCCCATCATACTACACAATAGCAGTGCCCTTGACAAGTCTTCTCTACGACCCACTGCGTACAGCAGAAGGCCTAACCACGAGCAGCGTAAAATCGAAAAAAAGCGCTTGGCTATTGTCGAAGCCATCAAAACATTCCACCCATGGCTTTTGGGAAAATCCAACACACAGTCCATATAGACCACCGACCACTTCAGCCAATCTTCAAGAAGGACCTCGCCTCAGCGCCTAAACATCTGTAGAATATGACGCTTTTTCTACAGCGTTACAACTTTACCGTTGTGTACAGAGAAAGGTTCTTTCTTGCATTTAGCAGACACCCTATCCAGATCCTCATGTCAAGACGAAGCCTTCAACCCATCCATGCCGGACAACATGCATGTGTTTCACGTTCATCTTGCTCACTTGGGCCTCACCTCACCGGCCCTCGCCGGCCCTCACCGATACCATATGCGAGCAACTATGCAGTGCCACATCATCATGCTCTGACATGCACTTGCTGCAGCATTACCAACTCAACGGTTGGCCACCTGCTAAGAAGTTCCTACACCATCAACTCCAAGCACTCTGGCACTTTCGTGAAGAACTCAGCATTGCAAATGGTATTCTTCTTAATCCTACTCGCGCCTCCTCCCTACCTCTCTCAGACCAAGTATGCTGAGCAAAATCCACTAATGCCATGGGGGAGCAGAACATTGCCTTCGTTTCGCTCGAGATGCAATTTTCTGGCCCAACATGCATATTGCCAGTCATGCCCTAGTATGGAAAGCAAGCTGCCACTGAGCCTATACTATCCCATCCTGTCCCTACACGACCTTGGCAGTTCATCCCGCAAGATATACTTGAGTTCCAACAGAAGCAGTACCTAGTCACCGTAGACCATTACAGTGATTTCTATGAATTGGACCAGCTGATAAACACTCAATCCACCACCATCGTTGTGCCCATCATAGCCCACTTTGCTGGCCACGGCATCCCAGTATGTTGTATAACAGACAATGCCCCGAACGCCAAAGAAGTTTAATGACAACGAACTTTACAAGAAGGTGGGCTAACATAGTACAACCTCACAAGAGCACTCCATATCCTCAGTGCCTCGCTTATGAAACATTTTTCTTCTTGTTCATGTTTTTATCTTTTTATTATTGAACAATGGGTCACATTAATTTTGTTTGTATTTGTATATATAATTTTTTTTGACAAAGGGGGGTGTCATGTCACCGTTGCGTTACTCGCGCATGGTTACATCACATTCTAAAGTTCCGGTACCAACGTGCGCTCTGGGGTGTGATTAACGGCTGCCCATGCATTTATTCTTCGTCAATCTAGATAGTATACTGCCTAACAAACAAACATATTTTTCATCTCTTTTATTTGTAAGTGTATGAATAAGCTCTTTAGGGTCAGAAATCTCATTCCTTAATTTGGCTATTTTATCACTGGATTTTATAGCGAGTGCTTTCCTTTGAACGGTTGCCTATTTATGTGTTTGTTGTTATGAGCTGAGAATTCTTAGTTAACCCTTTTTTTTTGCCTCTCTAGCCCTCTTCTGTGAAAGCTAGCTTAAGCTTGTTGTTTTATTTCTTTTACTTCTCTATCATAGATTATGTCCGGCGTGATGTTTGGCTTCGCCGAATATTGCAAAGAGATCGGACGAGTCCAATTTTCTCAACATTTCTTAAGTTTTTTGATAAATTGTTCAGTTTTGGGTATTTTAGCCTCCACAGCATTAAGATCTTTGCATTTTCTCTTTAAACCTCGCTTTAAAAGGTCTTGTTTTAGTGGGCTGCTCTCTTGTTTCCTTTTTGACGGGGTCGGATTTTATCGTGTCGGTCTTGGTTGTGATAGTGGAAGGCTGTTTTCGTCATCATTCTCTTTGTTCAAGGCATTTATTTCATGGTGTAAGTTTACGTCATTGCGAAGATAGTCTAGCGTCTTTGGTGGTGAGATACCGTTTTCGTCTTCTTCACTAAGAATTGGTGTAAGGTATTCCGCTAGAGAGTTGTCAAAGGCAGACATGGGTGCAATTGTTTATAATAGCTACAACAGTACCGACGGTTTCAACTCTTCACAAATCTCTTCAACTGTTGTTTGAAGATGGTGTTGCAATAGCAAAGTCTTTCAGGGAAAGGAAGAGTGGCGTTTTAAACTCAATTCCGTTCCCGGGTGGAAATTACTTCTGTGATCTTTTATACGTAGATCGTTAGGCTTGAGAATCGAGTTTCCGTTATTCCTATCGGTCCTTGGTGTCGCTTAGGGAACCAATAAGGTGTAGGCGATGTCGATACTACCCGATCTGAAGGTGAGAGTGTCTTTTAAGAAAGCCTTTTCTGCTGTATAATCGCTTGAAAAGACGCATACTTGAAGTTTGTTACGATTTCCCGTAGTGTTTGTTTTCGTCCCCCCTAGAAAGGAGGTACTTAAGATGTTACTTTTAAGCCATATTTTGTTTTTTGTGCATTTTTACATTTGCACTTAGACGACAGGGTCTGTCTGGAAACTATCAACTCTGAGCTTTGTCAGAGTGGGAGTGGGACCAAATAGAACTGGCCAAGCTGGATTATGGGAAACATACCTTAAGATACAGAGAAGTTCCTCCCTATTTCGTGACGAGATCAGGTATGAGGCTGTCAATAAGTTAGTGCATGTAGAAAAAATGGAGTTATTATCAGCTTGTAAAATGATTTCAATCGTAGAGTTGATAGAGGTGGCATCTGTTTTTATGTCAGGGCAAGAGTTTCTGAAATCAAGCACGTCGTCCACCTGGAGAAAGTAGCCCCGCTGAAACACCAGAACAAGTTGTACACGAGGAAAGCGCCACGTCTGACTGCACAGGTATGATGCACTCGATTATCTCTCCACCGTTGTGGTTTATTTGCTTTCCTTTGTTTACTTCTTCGGATTATTGTACGAGTCTGTACCTTTCAAATGTGCTTTGAATTGTCGCACATGTTGTTTTCTGTAAACTGTTTTCTATTTTGTTCCTTTGGTCGAAGTACTTCAGTCACATGAAACTGATGACCTATTATTATCCCTGACTCTTACCACAGATGAAGGAAGCGAAATTGCTTCTAACCCTGATGTTGTTCTCCCCACAACAAGTCGAGAGCTTTCCTCACATCGAGCGGGAGAACCAAGTGCCACACCAAACGACATAAGACCTACTAACCCCACTCCTGCGCTTGCTACTGGTAAGGACACCCCCACCCCTGTCCGTCCAACTAATCCTACCCCTTCACGACTACACGACAGGCCTTAACGACTGCTAATCCTCGTCCCAGTAATCCAACACCTCTCCAGGCCTCTGAGCCTCTTTTCCAAGATTCCTCTCTCCAGGGGGACTCCTCACAGTGGAGAGTCTCCCTCGTCACAAGAGGAGAGATTGGAAGGACCCATCGAACTAAAGGACCCAGATGGCTATGAAAACGGTCTAATTGTTTCAGGTGGGGCTCTATTGCAACAGTTTATCATGTCATGCATTGCTTTGCAGTGTTGTGCTGTGCTGTGCTGTGCTGTGCTGTGCTGTGCTGTGCTGTGCTGTGCTGTGCTGTGCTGTGCTGTGCTGTGCTGTGCTATTCTATACTTGTGTTCTCTGAACTGAGTGGTGCGACTCCTGTTAATTGTGTATGTATAGTGTCACTTCTTGTTATGAATCCAGAAACTTACTTAATTCGCTTTTGTTTTCATGTAAATGACTTTTTTTAATCGGGTAAGAACGTTATATGAATGGATCAATTATCTCTTAACAGCTGAAATGCCGCACGTCGGTCCCGGAAGTTACCAGAGAAACTAAGAAAGATAAAGTTAAACTTCCCAGCTGTATAAAGAGTTCTAAACCTGGAGCTCTTCCCAACAGCCAGGTGCGTTTCTGCAATTGACACCTGTTGCACAAATTTGAATGAATAAACTCGCAGCCAAAATGTTCTCTCCTCTGTCAAACCATAGGGTTTCTTAAACCAAACATTAGTGAAGTGAGAGGGGTGCGTTGTTGGAATGTGCAGTTTTTTGTAACTGCCTAGTACCTTACGGGGAGAGCGAGAAAGGTTGTATTTTTCATTTCTTCACGATCATAGTTTACTCTATACTAGAGAAATATTTATGTGACGAATTGCTGGGTACTTGAAGTTAACACAGTCTCTCTTTATTTTGATGTTAAGTTCTGATCATTATCTGTTATTTTTTTCAATCAAATTTTAGATCTATAAAATCGAGGACCCCGTGCGTCGTGGTGTACACACAGTGTCTGTGACTGATGATCAGCATAAAGTCGCGAATCTTTGAGGCTTAGAGCTGCAGCCTCCACAGGTGTCTTTTGGGGTGCTAAAGGAAGGCTGCACTTACGTCCATAGTGTAATACTGAAAAAAATCGGCATTGATAGTTGTCGTTGCAAGATAAAGCAGCCACCACTATCGACTGGCTTGCCTGTCAACCTGGACTGGTAACCCTTGTCTCTTTTATCTCGTTATTAATCTACAATCAGAAACCCAACGTATGTTATCTGTTCTGGATGTGAAGATTTTTGCTGGGGCAGTAGGCGAGGTCGGAGATAGTGGCTTAGGTCACGTGGGACATCCTGTGGAAATAGCTACAGAGACTGATGTACTTTATCTTCCTGTTACAGCAAATGTCCTTTTGAATCACACCCGTGTTTACTAAGAAATAAGGTCAGTTGAGATAAATGCTTATGTAAACAAGGCTTAGTGTGGCATCTTGTTTGGGAAAACGAACTGTGAAATATGTTACAGGTAAGGAATACAAGGGGAATGCCGCTCTTAATAAAGTTCGGCTTCGTTTCAAAGCTAAGTATTGTCGAAATCGACTGTTTTAGTAGTCTTAATTTGAGGATATTTACTGTTAAGAGCTTCCCTTGACTAGTGCTACCCATCATGACTACGTACGAGTGTGAAATCCGCTATGGTGACACTAAGGAGGGCCTGGCGCAAGGAACGCATCGCGTACCCAGTAGGCTGCCATCTAGAGACCCCAAACGGCCCCGTAAAGAAGGAGACTACGCTGTGAGAAATACGTCTGTTCGATGTATCGTTAATGCTTCAGAATCACGAGTGCTTCTAGAGTGTTATGCCCTTGTTTTCGTTGTTTTCTTTTTTAAGGACTTGTTCACTTAGTGCAGTGTTTCCTGCTTGTGCAAATGTGATAAAATTGCATCATATATTTAAATGAATTTGTATGCTTTTCTGTCGTTTGGCTTGGCTTCGTACTTACAGGTTAGTAAACAGGTTTACAGCAAGAGATGGGAGTTGTTGATGTATACTCGCTGTATAATGTAAAGTAATTGATACTAACACAACTTCTCTTTCTTACTAGACTAATTCTACAGAAGACCAACTAATAACCAGGCTAAATGTAAAGTCTGGAGAAACTGCTAAAGTTCTTGGTGTTGTGCCTACAGTCTGCACTTGACTATGGACTGATTGATTAGTGTCTATTGCAAAAAATGAGTTTTGTAACAAATAATCCTAATATATTTCTGTATGTTTGAAGAGAAATCATCAGATTTAATCATGTAACATATACATTAGAGATTTAGGTGTTGGCACCAGACTGCCCTTTTTTCCCTGCTAATTGCACATGTATAAAAACCTAAAGCAAGATAGATGACACGTACAAATAAAATTCTGAAGGAGAAAAACATATTGCATCTTGCTATACATACATTTAAACCACTTATTGATTGTACCTGGCAAACTAATTTAGCTTAAGTGGGTGAAAGATCTTTATCATTTAGTATTTAGACTCATCTTCTGCCGTTCAGTCATCTTCAGTACGCTGTACCTTTCCAACTACTGACCCTTTTCATTCAAGCAATGGTTTATTTTACAGCAAGATTACATATTGTTCTTTGTCTGTTTACTCCCTTTTGAAGACAGACTTTTGTTTTATTCAATTCTCTTACCATTCATTAAATTGGATCAAAGATTCTGAGTGTACATGTACATGATGTAATTGACATAAAATATGTGCAGTATATGCTGTTTGCAAATCTTTATTACTGGTTATACCAGTTGAATTAGTAAAAATATTGTTTTGCATTCATGCACTCTAATAATATCTGGTGTTGCTGAAATGGTGCATGGTATCTGTGAGGGAGAAAGTTGTTACACAGGAAAGTCATAGTTAGCGTCATTGTTTTGTTACTTGTGTGATGTGTTGTGTTGTTGCATGTGGAGTGAAATTTGTTTTGTTGTTGATTTGTTATAAATGATGATGATAAATGTAATTATAATATGATTGGATAGAGTAACAATTTAGTAAATTAAGAGGAAATGAAATATGCATGTTAATTCATAGGGTTATCATTTGTACGGTGCTCTACAGTGAAATTCTATGACATTGTTGATATTTGTCTTTCATGTTAAGTGTGTGTTGGAAATTCTGTTTATTTATCTATGGTGTTAGGTCATGTGGTTATTGATTGTAACAATAAAGATCTAATTGTTCTGTTGTTGTAACATTCTTTTAACTTTTATTCGATGCTGCTGATAGATATCTAAAACAGCAGATTTCATTCAACTGCTACTCAGTTACCATCGTCATGGCCACAACCCTTTCTTTCTCCTCCTTCCCTCTCTCTCCTCCGTGTCATGGTGTTTTTCAAAGGAATTGCTATAATTATTGAGCCTGCTATTCCTGTAAAAGGCTTGTCTGCATGTCTTCTTTAGCGGAAGCTAAGTTCCTTAAATATTCTTAAAGACAAATTTTCCTTGATGTGTATTCCTTCTCTGACAGGTAACCTTGCTTTGCAGTCATGATATCCAGTTATCCTTTTGCATGTCTTGAAAAAGGGAGGGTGACAGAAACTGCTTATGGTCTTCTTTTATTTTTTTTATCAATCCTTCCCTAGTTTTGCTTCAGGGTGTCAGAAGTCCTACCTCTGATGTGTTGCAGCTTGGCTACAGTGTAGTGATAGCCTTGTTGCAGTTTGATTTCTCTCTTGCTACTGTCTTTCTACTGCAAGACAGTAGCAAGAGAGAAGTCAGACGTTTTGACAAGAGAGAAGTCAGACATCCTGTTGTCCTTTTCCATGTCTTAAAAAAAGGGGTGGGTGACAGAAACTTCTTATGGTACTTTTTTTTTACCAATCCTTCCCTAGTTTTGCTTCGAGGTCTCAGAAGTCCTACCTCTGTTGTGTTGCAGCTTGGTTACAGTGTGGTAATAGCCTTGTTGCAGTCTGACTTCTCTCTTGCAACTGTCTTGCAGTTTACAGACAGACGGGGTCTGTTTGGAAACTATCAACATGAGAATAAAGGTAGAGACAGACCGGCACGGACTCCCCATGTGGCGTTTGTGGTCGCGTCGCATTATCACCTTCAAATTATATTTTTGCACTTACAAGCGTATCTCGATAAGTTCATTGCAAACCCTACAGCATCGCTAAATACCAAATTAATGAGCTTACTATAACCAAATGTTAGCTTGAAAATTCATAGTAATTATAGAGAAAGGTAGAAATATAGACTGCAGCACTGTCTTACTTTATTTTGATAAATGATCCAAATATGTTGTCTAAGGTTTTTTATCAAATGTTTTTGCTTACAACATTGTTAGTGGTGGATGGTGGCTGGAGTGAGTGGAACTCCTGGAGTAACTGTACCAAGGCAGTTGGTGGTATACAAACAAGAAAGAGAGAATGCACCAATCCGGAACCAGCATATGGTGGGAAACACTGCGATGGGACCAGTGCACTCCTGAGAGGATGTAGCAACATGTCCAGTTGCCGTGAAGGTAACATAAAATTTCAGCTTTTTTAATTTCAGTGGCTAAAAATATCTTTGTTGAAACAGAAATAAACAAACACAGTAATTAAAGTTAGAACAAAACCAAATGAACGGAACTTCTGAGTTTGAACTTTAGTCACATAATTATCCAGGCCAAGTATGTGAAATGCACAAATTATTAAAAGTCATTATAAGTCAGAAATCCTTCATAATTGCACAAACTCTGTACATGTACGGAATACGCCATGCTCTTCTTGAAAGAGACAAAACAAATCTCCACTATCATTAGTGCTGCAATAGGTACTAAATTCTAGGCACAAGTATTCGCTGATAATTGTGGTCACTCTAGAAGAAGTCTGCACTATCTGAGCAATGGCGATTACGAATTTCGTTGGACTACCCGTAGCAATACCCTTTTTTCAAGCCGGTGATGCTAACTATCATCTACTGACAAGAAACATAGCAGGTAATTTAGCGTTAACTGCATATAAACCCATACGCAACCCACCATTCCTCCAATCGCTCTAATGAGGGGCTAGAGCTCTAGACGTCAGCTATTTTATTCTTGGCCAATTACGGTGGTCAATTTACGTTTTCAACCCAGTTGTTAACACTAAATTACCTGCTCTACTCTCCCACCGACGTAGCACCACAGTTTCCTTAGAAAATTACCCCTTTATTAATTTGACAAGAAACATGTTTAATAATGCAAGGGTCTCAGATATTAAATAACGTTTTGGCATTGACCTTCTGGTAAAGAAAATCAAGTTAGCTACACAGGAAATTCTTCCACCACAAAACTGAAAAGAAATTTTTCAACAATGCTAGGACCTCTGTTTCTAGGTAATTATATGGGAACATCATCAACACAAGAATTTACACAAGCTGAAGTAGTCCACGCTGTTTATTTTTATCCTTATTTATCAGTTTTTTTTGCTGAATATTTTGAAGGATTTCCCCTGCGTTTTGAAACAAAGAGGAACCCATCTGTCGGTACAATGGAGATATTCTCAAATAGCAGCTGGCAAACGCTTTGTACCAGTCAATGGGATGACGCAGATAAAAATTCAGTCTGCATGGCCATGGGCTACTATAACAACGGTGTTTATGCTAATGGCACATGGTACGCAGAACGTGGCAATGCTTCAATGTCCACCCACTACAACTGTACAATTCCGACCACATGTCAAAACAACGTGGTAAAGAAACAACAAGTCTGCGAAGGTAATTATGAACTGCACTCATGTAATATCCACATGATTTCCAAAGATGGTAACTTGATAGATTTACTCACACTCCAGAGATGAAAACTTTCCCGAGAACAATGATTGTTCGTCTTCGGGTATCTTTTTGGTTCTAAAAAGGTTTCTAACGCTAAAAATTGTTTCTACTGTTTACATCCTAAGACGTTTGCGCAGTCATGCATTTGAGTTTCATAAACTTCACAACCTCCAAACCCTCCATTAAGTTTCCTTGAAACTATTGCATGCTTCTAGTTTCCTTTTTCTCTCTCTTTCATGCAATTTGGGAATTTCACAATTTTTTACTTTACTTATACTAAACTAAACGTCTTTCTCTCGATTTTTTCTTGAGAAATGCTTTAAAAATGACGTTCTAGCTTAAAATGTAAATCACCCCATTGTGTTCTCTGAAAGTAAACGTTTTAAATGTTCTAAAATTTTTGCCAAAAAAAATCTGGTTTGTCTTATTTTAGGGTAAATGATGAGTTTAAGAATTTGAAGCACAGTCACGAAGCAATGTAAAAGAGGTCCGTCGGAAACATCGCAGCAGGGAAACTATGAAAACATCGTGATTCACATCTGACAACAAACGATAATTTGCACCCAGAATTTCTCTTAAACAAAACACTTAGACTGGCATGAACTATTTATCATTTTGTGATTTATAGCCATTCTTGCTTCTCGATAATTAGTGTTTTCCATCCTTATAAATTCGAATTTTTGTTATTTCATAAGTTCCTGTTCGCTTGAAAGGCGCAAATGTGGAGTATAAAGGAAGAGTGGAAGTATTTTACAAGGGGAAATGGGCGAAGATATGCAGGAATGAGTGGGATTTCAATGATGTCAAAGTTATTTGTCGTCAACTTGGCTTTGAAGAGGCTTTGGCGGAATTTATTGTGTCAGAAGTAAAGGATGAGGGAATACCTTTTGCAATGTCTGATGTCTCTTGCACCGGAGAGGAGTCAGAACTTGCATTATGCAATCGCCTTGATGGAAAGTCAAATATTCCATCTCAATGTCAATTGGATGGCAAGGGTTCTCAAGCGTTGTGTCAACCAAGTAAGCAACTAAATTTTTAGGTCTGATTAGTTATTCCGGTTTTCGTGGTTGTCTTTTTCTTCCCATTGACCTTCTGAGTGGAGGAAAATCAGAGTAAATTGAGATCTACAGAAGACCAGACCATTTCTAAAAACATTCTGGTAAAGAATGACTCGCGGACAAGCATATATCTGTTCGCAGATTTTACGCTTTAGATAGCGACATGACTTTGACTGGGGATGACATGGCTTAGTTTAGAGTAACATGAATTGGCTTAAAATGACTTAGATGATTTTGATTTCTTCAACTTAGTTGATAATGTAAATTTGCCTCCGTAAAGAGTTTCAAAGCTGAAATTCAAACGTTAGCCCTTCGTCAGAGCGGGTGCTATACTCTCCCACAGACGCAGCACCACTGTTTCTTAAGGAATTTACCCTTCTTATAGATGATTCAGTTTGATCTTGAGATGGAATAACGTTAGCTAAGGTGTACATGACTGTCAAGAAGGTAATATGACAGCTTAAGATTATCTGACTTCAGTTAAGGGTTACCTATTTTTTTAATGGGTTTCATAACTTCTTTGGATGCAATATTATTCTGTTCAAAGGTTACATTGCTTTAATAACGGCTAGTATGATTTTGTTTGGAGTAATGTAACATAGTTTTAAGTACGACAAAGTTCAAAACATTTCCCAATGAAGGCATTAGTACAGGTAAATATATGCATCTTTTGTATCCCTTCTTGTTGTGTTAATTACCAAAAATTTTACTTATTTTGACATCTTCTAAATTGAACCTTTTTTTTGCAGAGAACAAGAAAGTGTTGAAAAGAGAGAAACTCTATTTTGAGATTGGTAGCACAGAAAGGCTTCAATGTTCTATACAAAATGAAACCAATCATGCTAGATGGACCATCAATGAGCTAAAGCTTGAAATAACAAACTCTTCTTCTCGAAGGATCAGGGCTGAAGACAATGGTGATCTGGTCATTGATGATGTGCAACTGTCTGATGGAGGAGCATATGAATGCCTGATATTGGAACATGTTGAATATTACATTGTCTATATTAATGGTATGAAAACACATATTTTTATCTAGTAGAAATAGGCTTAACATGCAGGACAATGTCATGTAAGACAAGTACACTTCTGACCTTTCGAAAGTGTAGTTATAATATTAGTGCTTTTCATTACTCCTTTCAAAAGCAAGATTTACTGAGAAGACGCTGGACCAGCAAACCTTAACTGCGTACACGTCTGGCATTATAAGCTGTAGTGCTGATGGAACACCAAGTCCACAGATTTCTTGGAGTAAGAAAGGAGGAAAGTCCATAGATACGAGACGATTCACTCAAGTATCCAACGGCATGCGTATTAGTTATGTAAAGCCTGAAGACAATGGAACATTCATCTGTGCCATGAAACAAACTAAAGGACCAAAGAGGGTCACAAGCAAAAATAAAAACATACAAGTGACAGTTATAAGTGAGTGACCAATGAGATAATATATAGAAAGTCATCAAGTCAGTTCTTCAAATGTGATTAATTTAATTTACTCAATTTCAAAACCTTTTCGCTGTTCATATCCGCAGCCATGTGAAGCGACATTTTATCGTGAATACGTTTGTTGATTTTAGTTGTTTGAAAGTAAGGTGTCATGTTAAAAAAGTTATACTTAAGTTATTTGTCAACAGTGTGGTTTCCTCGTCATAACTCATAGAAAGTCTCCTTTGATGAAGTTTATAATTTCTTTTCATTCTGGTAATGTGCTTAAATCGACTTCTGTTGGTTGTGGTGACAAATTCACTTTCTGAATGCAGTATAATCGTTTGTCTCGCCATGAAGTCACTTTGGATATGGATCGCGACTTTTTGACTGAATATTGTGTCTTCTTCGTACTAGAAGGTCGGTAGATGTGCATGACCTTATGAAACTCTCTGTTTGGCTGGAATCCCACTCAGGCTTCGATTGGCACACTTTGACCAAATGTTCTTTTGGAGTCTACTGTCGCAAAATTATCCTGTTTATTGTGTTTCTTGTGGTCAGCATCCATGTTTCTTCCCCACTTCAGTCCAGAGCAGGTGGTTTCCAGGTTTCTTCTGAAAGTGCAGAGGCCTTTGTCTTAGCATGTCGTTTCTCGATCTGCCATATTACTCGTTTAACCTTACTTGCATAGGTCTGCCTGTTCCGCTGATGTAAACTTTGGCGTACTTGTTGGGAATCTTACAAACCACGGGCTCTTGCTTGTGTCATATACATAGCGTTTCCAGATCCTTCGCTGATAGGATATCGATTGCTCCTATAACTCTCTTTGTGTAGATTGGCAATAACGGCGAAGACCATACTCCCCATGGATGCGCCTTCTGTCTTTCGTAAATTGGTGCGAGATAATAGGAGTATGTAGACCTCAATACGAAGTTCGAAAGGTCCACGATCTGACAAACGATTATAATACATATAAAGCGCTAGAGTCATTATCAAATGTTCATTTAGTTACGGTGTCTAATGTGATCAGTGTAAATGATACTGGAATACCTCCTATTTTCCAAGGACATGTCATTTATTTACCTCTTAGTTCGACCAGAAGTGGTTATTTCTGAAGCACCCAATCCCATCACAGAAGGAGACAGTGTGAACTTGACGTGTGAAGTTGTGGCGGGTCGCCCTGTACCTCAGATCACCTGGCTCAAGAATACTACAGTGAAAGGAAATAGTTTGTCTCTCCTCTTTACTGAGATAACAAAGGAGGACGAAGGGTGGTACACTTGTGAGGCAAAGAATGAAGCAGGCGTTTCCACCAAAGACGTTAACATTTCTGTAAAGGGTGTGTTCGTAAAGCTCACAACCGTATTATAAATCAATTATGCATTTGATATGTTTACGGAGTGTGGATCAATAGTCAGTGGGCCCGACTCTAAATTAAGGAGTCTGGGTCTGAGCTAAGGGTAGGGTCATCGCAGAAAATTATCAGAAAAATGAAAAAAATGCAAGGGCTTTCAGCTATTACTTGCGACTGATTCACCAGTGAGGACCAGGTCCTGAATGAATAATTTTTTCAGACCGCCTCATTAGTTATTTATTTTCATTAGTGAAACAATATATGTAACTTGGAAAAAAGATAGAGACTCACCACTCGAAAGAGCAAAGATTGATACACGATTCGATGACAAAAAGAGTTAACTTGCAATAACTGGAGTTGTGAAGAAGGACAGTGGTGTGTATTTTTGTGAGGCACGTAACAAGCTCGGTTTTGTTGCCCGTTCCTTTGTTAAAATAAACGTCAAAGGTAAGCTGGTATTACCGTTGTGTCTTAAAAAAACATACGAATTTACCGATTAAAAAAAATATATTTGCAAATAGATTAAGACTATGGGTCACCTTACTCATTTACATGAAATTACCTTGCATCGCTCTGTGAAATTCAGGTATTTCGTTTTTAAGAGCAGGTGTAAATCACGGCTTGAATAATATGCCATGCTATTCCAAAGCTATTCCAAACAACTTAAATTTTATTAGAACTTTTATTACCCACGAGATTTTTCTAATGGCCACATATTTATCTGACACAATTAGCTAAGCAAGTGCCACGAGCTATGCAAAGTATGTGGTATTACATTGGTGGATCAGTGGCGGCAGCGATTGTCATTTCGCTAATTGCCTGGTATTTCTGCAAGCGTCGGAAAGGTGACGTCCATTTTCCTGTGTTATTTCAGATTTCTTTGTCTGCAAGTAAAATAAGGAAATGTTTAAACGTATTGAATATGTCTACTGAGGGGGGGTGGGATACACTGAGCTGAGAGTCTAAGAGTAGAGATATTTTTATAAGAATCACTCGCGTGCCGCCAAAAAATGCAGAGTTTTTTCACATCTGTATATGGTATCATTATCATTTCCATTATTTTTAACAGTGTTGAAAATCACGTCCTAATCTGTGCAAGTTCAAATTATTCTGCCATTACACAGAAATTGGATTAGAATATTCGATTTGATAAATTAATGCAAAGTTTTACCTTCTTTATCCCCTTTAATTCATCATTTGGAATTGCAGCTATGGCACTGTAAGTCAACGATTTTATCTTATATTCATCAAATTCATCGAGAGAAGAAAAAAAAAACTACACCATTGCATGATGACGATAACAAAAATCGTATTGCAGTGACTTTACTTTTGTCGTGCTTATGATGCATTATTAACATGCATCAATTGTTGTTAGAATCAGCTTCATAAGTTCCTTTGTTTAATTTTTTTTATCTCATTAGTATCTTCTACCTATTTTCGGTTAGATTTATCCTTAGATTTAGTACTAAAAAAAATTGAAATGCACGTACAATTTTCTGATTTAAAACAACTGTTTCTTGTTTGATTTCAACTTCATCCGATTGACACAGGGTACTAAATAACAATAATTACTGATATGTTTTGTTATAATTTATGTTCTTGGTTTATTAAAAACATTGTTTTCTCACTATCAGCAAGAGAGATTATCTCGCCAATCATGTTATCCTCGCAAATCAAATTTTTACCCTCTGATTTCTCTTTTCTTTTCATCACTTTTCTTTGTTTTGAACCTGAAAGTATACAATGTTGACTTCCTCTATTTAGTCCTGACCAAGAGCAGGCAATTCAGATGGAGCCATTGAATGCAGAGGCAGATAAGTGGGAGGTTGCGGTCAACCGTGTCCTGCTACAAGACGTCATTGGACGAGGGGCGTTCGGAGCCGTGTGGAGAGCTCTCCTGAGTTCACCAAATGGACAACCTGGAAATCGGACGGTGGCCGCTAAGTGTTTCACGCGTAAGCCTCCTTCAATTTGTTCTATTGATACATATGTTGATCTCAGGGGTGGTTATAAAAATGTTTTATTTGGGGAGAGAGGGGGAGGGAAGGGGTGGTCTAAAATTACTTCTCGACCAACGCACACCCCCCTCTTCTTCACTCAAGGTTACGCGGGGGAAAAAAAAAGAAGGTTGGGGAGGAGCAAACAAACAAAGGAGATATTCAACCAGTTTGGTCGTAAAAGTTGTCCTGCAATAATTCTTGTTTCCAACAAGTAGTGTAAAATGTCACAGGCATGGGTTAGAAGGGGGTTAGTATGGATTAGTATCCGCAACACTCTCCCCCCGTAGGGGGGAGTGTTGCGGATACGCTGAATCCTCTCTCTAGATCCGCTGCTGAATCCAGTAGAATTGTTTTCTCCCTTTGGACCTATTCCCCACTAGTGACTGATTATCCCGGGTTGACGTTGGCAGTCTAACAGACTGACTACACGGTGCTTTTCGCTGGCAAAAGACATTTACCGAACGAAAGATGTGAAGCATCTGCAGTGATGGTAAAACTAAAGAAAACAAGAATTTTTGGTAGGATTTAAACCTCAACTGGTTCCGATTCGGCCTTTATACTCACAGTCAACTCAACCGTGGCCGAGGTCAGTGAGTTGGGCAATCTGCTAACTGCGAAAATGATCATCCAAACGGTAATAGGAAGATGCGAGGTTTGTAACTCTACCGGATTCTCTCTGGCTTGAACTGGCATGGAACAAATGTATTAATCAGAATGTGTCTCTATCAATGTATACTTTTGTTGTAGCCACTGCTGGAGAGGAGGGAAGGAAATGTTTGATGAGAGAAATTGAGCTAGGGAAACTTATCAGTGAAAACGTTTCGCCAAACATTGTAAAGTTCTTGGGCTGCGTTACGACAGAAAGTAAGTACTAAGCGTACAACATCTTTTTTAAGTATGTGTTATTAACGATATTACAAATGCTGAATGAACCCTCTTGGAACCTCTTAACATGAGTTCCATAACTGGGACGTTAATGGAGCCATGTTTGTCTTTTTTTTTTTTGTGGCAACCAGACTGTTTTTCTTCGAGAGCATGTATCCATCAACAGTTCATTAAGATCCGGTCGGACAGCTTGAAATCTCATTAACGGGGCTAACCGGCTTTCTCCCTTTAACCTGTAGCAAATTTTTGAAAGTAAATTGTGATGAAGGTAGATCCTTAAAGAATGAGTCCTTCGTGTAAGCTAAACTTCTTTATGAAGAAAGCCATCAGCAATTTTATCTTTGTTGTACAATAAGGAGCCTTGACATGGGGTTTATTTGCTTTTTCTTTTGTTTTTCGTCACTTAAGTTCACCCCATACTCATCATGGAGTACTTGCCATGTGGTGATCTGCTTGGCTACATGAGAAAATGCCGAGGAGTGAGGGATCGGTACTATCTTGGTGAGGGAAGAGCTCAGGATCTGAACAACTACGATCTCGTGCTGTTTGCCAAACAAATCGCCGCCGGCATGGTGTTCCTTGGAACGCGAGGGGTAAGTGGAATACTTGTCACATGTCAAGTCTAACTCAGAAAAATCTTTCAGAGATTTAAACTTTTTATTTTTCATAGTTCGGATTTTGGCCAACATTTATGAGAGCTTTTGAATTAGATAAACCTCTTTGTTGACATTAGCAGATGTCACAAAGAAAAAAATGAGCCAAAAAACATGAAAATAAGATTCATAATAATTCGGTTGCTCAGCCTAAAAAGATCCCAGATATAATTATCTGGAATGGTATAAAATTAAGCCTAAAAAAACAATTCCATGCACCTGTCAAAGATCGAGTATGCGCTGCTGGTTTGTTTTGGCTATTCGTGTGCAGTGTAAATAACCTGCGCTGTATATGTATAGAAAAACCGGATCAATATCAGTATCTGGGCAACTACCCACCTACCCCTCCCCTAACCCAACAACAGTAATTGCTTAGGGTTGATAACAACTTAGGGTTAATGTTGGGTTAGGGGAGGGGTAGGTGAGCAGTTGCCCAAATACTGATATTGATCCCAAAAACCTTATTGCAACACTTAAAAAATAAAACAAAGGGAAAAATGGAACTCCCTAGATATCTGTAAAAGGAAACAAAGGTAAAGAGAAAACCATCTTACTGATCTTTTTCTTTTTTGGAATACAACGGGTCCTCTGTTGCTTTACCATTTCTAAATTTCATTTCATTATCATAATTATTGTGATTATTAGCATAGTTATTACTATTATTGTTATCACTGTTATCGTTATCGTTATCGTTATTTTCGTTGTTATAAAAATGCATTTTTTCTGATAAAGAAAGTAGATGTTCTGGTTTTGTCAGCATTAAATCATTACATAGGGCTGCCTTAGTTTTAGCTCTTTCATTGTTCGAACATCCTCCGACATTTGATTCAGCGGTGTACTATATAAACCTATCGTTTCTTAACTTTTATATTCTGGCTCCTTATCTTCTGATAGATCATCCATCGTGACCTGGCGGCTCGAAACGTTCTCCTCGATAACAACTATGTTTGCAAAGTGACGGACTTTGGTATGGCATATCAAAGCTTCAAGTATGGCCATGGAAATGCCAAAAAGGTAGAAAACACTTTTCTGGCTGCTTTAGTGCGGGGTTTTCTGGAAACAAGTTGTTAGCGTCAGCATATTCTTTGCATAATGTAAATGTACCTCGACTACCAACAGGGTTTCATAGCTCACTTTTACTTACAAGAAAGAAGCAAAACAAAACAGAGATAGAAATTAACAGAATCGGTACTTTGGCCCGGACATCGGGATTGTCAATTTCACAAGCGTTTTTTGTAGAAAGTCTCGTGAAAGGAGTTACGTTTTCTGTTTTCCGTGACATTTTTAAGAAGGCTAACATTGGACTGACTTATTAGGGAACGACACATGTAGCTTTCTCTTCATATTCTATCATGTTTACGTAATGTAGCTTCACATCTAGTTAAGGATGGTTTTGATAAAAAATGTGCATATGCTTTGTACGGCAAACATTTATTGGTTGTTTTTCTAGGGACGTTTGCCAATTAAATGGACTGCACCAGAGATTCTGCTTGGAGAACTTGCTGGACTTTCCACCTTGAGTGATGTGTATGTATAGACATGTATATTGATCCACCAACCTAACGAACTGATTACCTTTGGATTTTTCTTAATCATTTCACTTCCAAAATTCACTCAGCGATTAACTGTAGAATATTTCTGATATGCTCTCGTCAGGTGGTCCTATGGAATCGTTCTGTATGAGATAGTTACCCTTGGTAAGCCAAGCTATGTTCAATCAACACGTTTAACGCTTAGGACAGAAATGTGCAATTGCTACAGAAGTGATGCTATTTTTGTTATTATTATTTTAATGAAGATTTGTTTTTACATACTCCTTGGCCATTCCTCTCTGTAAAATTCTTTGAGCTAATTCTTCATTTTTACGTAATGTTCTGTCGTGAGATGTTGTGACAAACAAACTTGTCGTTTGACACTTGACCATGATCATGGGTTCCGATCACCTTGTGTAATCTTCAGGCAATGTCACCGAGAACTGTTGTTTATAGGAAGACCCTTGCTTAGACTGTCAAAGTGCACAATAAGGTCTGTTTTCATTCTCATTATCGGGTGTTTCAGATTGATGTAAAATCTGCTTTCATTTTGATATTTATACATACATATATATATATATATATAACTAACTGCAGACAGTACTGTTTCGGCCTTCTGGGCCTCATCAGTGCAGTGCTGATGCTAGGATGGAGGTAAGGCTATATAGCCACCCCAAGTGATCTCACACATGTGGGATCACCTAAGCCATGCCAGAGTGCTCAAACTAGAAAAACTAGTGAGCGTGCATAATGCTATATATATGCTATATATATATATACACATATATATATATATATATATATATATATATATATATATATATATATATATATATGTATATATATGTATATGTATTGATATGTAACAAGCTATTTGGATTGTTCATATTAGTAAATGCAAATGAAACAACAAGTCGATGGCCTAAGCATGATTCAATTATCAGAGACTAACATCAACTCGAACCAAGAAAAAGTCAACTTTAAACTAAAGTACTGTATTCAGCAAAATTTTATTTGGACATCATCAAGCTATGTAAATGTACATGCAGGTTGCTTCCTTATATGACGAGGTCGAGAAGGAACAATGCATCTCAGCCACGTCACAAAGAGTTGATATATTAAGAAATGTGACATGCGCTTGTCCTTATGCATTGACAGGAGGAATTCCGTACGACGGATGGTCAGAAGCCATGGTGATTGCAGAGGTCACAAAGGGATATCAGATGCCAAAGCCCGATCATGTTGATAACAAACTGTGAGTCACACTTTTCTAGTATAATACCAACGTGTTCCTAAAAATAACCTAAGATCCAAGAGGACTCATTTATCGTTCTCATTGCTGAAATTTTTGCAGTAAAAACAATTGGACTACAATCATATCAGTAGCTTTCTGTTATGTGAATGTGAACCAGGAGCATACTGCATTCAGCTGAGATACGGCGTGGACAATTATGACATCAAAATTGAAAGAGATCAGAGCGAGTGAAGTTGTGCAGATATGTTCGACGTCCCAGAACAAATCTGAATCATTGCCTATACTATTTTCAATAAAAGGTTCCCGTATAAGGACCTGATTGATAATCTTTGCATAGTCCATAAAAAGTAGTTAAGAGTAGACCATCACTGTTAAATTTCAGGTATGATATAATGAAAAGGTGTTGGAATCGAAACCCTAACTTCCGTCCTCCT